>NC_050524.1:29516582-29521148 GCF_002922805.2 Oryzias melastigma | reverse complement strand
TGGCAATAAATATAATTTTAAGTGCTTCAATTAATTGGCATTCTCCCTAATTTTACAGTGAATTCGTGTACTTTATTTTAATTGCATTTAAATTTCAGTTCATACATCAAATCCGGCTTTTTTATTTAAGAATTACTTTAAATTAACATTAGCAACAAGTAATTACATTGTTTGAAAACGTAACATTATAAATTTATCAAAGTTACACCGTACTGCAGCAAGTTAAACATTGAAGTGCATGAAAATTAAATTCCACAGACAACTGCGAAGCACGCGCCCAGTTCCCACTGCAAACGGGAAGTAAGTGATCACTGACATTCTAGCGCTCAGACAAAGTGACTTCTTACCGACTGGATCTCCTACAGATGGATGATAAATGCTGACAGGTAGGCACACGAGGCAGGAACAAGAGTCAGCGCGGGAGGACAGGCCCTCTTATGGACAGCAGCCAGAATCTCTCTTGGAGTACTTCAAAGTTCACCAACAGGGTCCAAAGAGACTGGATTCCCCGGGTCCACTGTACAAAAGTGTCTTTTAGTCTCCAAAAAAAATTTACATTCCAAGTCTTACATACTTAACATATGAAAGCTTGTTCCAAAAATTAGCTTCATTGCTAGCGCGCTAATGCTAAACACAATTAGTGTACATTCTCTGTGTCAAATGCATGTTTTACACACATCGCAGCAAGATCAGACATATAGTACTTACATGTACAGTGTTTCCACAAACAAAGCAAGTAGACTCAGCATCAACTTATTTTAGTTTGAAGAAAAAATTGTTCAGCGTGGGTCGGCTTCCAACTCCTTCGCTCGTCTTTCTGTTCTGCTTGTTGCATGTGAGACCTGAGGTTTTCTAAGCACACACCTTCTCGCTCCTGATAGGACAGAGCAATCACTTCATCCAATAAGCATCCAGAACTGAAAGATTGACATTAACATGTTAGGTATAAAGAAAATACATGTGAAATGAGATTGCAAATCAAACAAACTTGATAATGAAAAAATAATTCACAGAAAATAAAATTAAATTAAACAGTTTAAATACTGTTAACAAATGTTTCTCCTTTTTTCTTTTGAAAATAACATTTATAAATCTTGCAAACTTTACATTTTGATGAACAATAACTTATTTAACCATTTCAGATTGTTTTTAGCAATGATGTCTGCTTGCTCATGCTCACCTTTCAAAATTATGGATGACTTTTGATTGATAGTTTTACAATACTTAGTCTAAAAGTTAACTTTTAGACAAGGCTACAAAGGTGTTAGTCTGTGTCCAAAAGTCAAGTTCTATAACCAGGGTTTGGGCCAGTGATGCACCTGCCTTCAACTGCCACCCAAACCACATCGTGCTCTTTTACAGGTGTTGGGACCACAGGAGAGTGATCCCACGTCATTCCTTCAGTCTGGACCTCACTGGGGCCTATGGGACAAGTTCTGGATACCAGGTGCTTGACTGCAAACCCCAACTCCAGGCCTGTTTTCAGTGTGGAGCCCCAGTGATGGTGAGCTTGGTTTACTGGTTGGGAAAGAGACTAAAAAACTTGGCAGACCTAAACATACTATGAGGGTCTGCTAGGAAAATCTGGCTGTGTCCTCCATCATGGAGGTCTTCAACTCCCACATTCGTAAAACTTCAAACATGTACTGATGGATTGGACGATGATGTTTTTCCATCATCCATTTTCTTTTCCTTTATGGGGTAACGGAGCCTAATCCAGCTATTGTTGGATGAAGACGGGGTACACCTTGGACAGGTTGCCAGTTTGTCAAAGGGCCACAATCATACACTCCCCAGAGAAAAACTCCACACAGAACGGTCCCAGCCAGAACTTGATGGGGTGGTGAGGTGAAGGTATGGGCAAGTCTGCGTTATGATCTGTTTCATATCCTTGAATTAATCTCGTGAATAATTGGAGCAAAACCAAAGTGTTGCGTTCATATTTTCATTAAGTGTCCACAACAGCAAACAAGCAATTCATTAAGAATTTGAAAGTTAAAAAGTGGGGCCTGAAAGTATGATCTACACAAAGGATCAGTTACTCAACTCAGATATCATGCTCCAGTACAAGGTGAACCAAAGTGCATGGAGGGTATGTAGGAGCTCAGAATTCTGAGATTACATACATCAACATTTGTAAACAACTCGATGAGGGAATTAAGCAAGGATTTACAGAGACAAAGTGATTGGGGGGCTCTGAGAACCTACAAAAAATAAAAAAAGGGTTGCAATTATCCTCGTATACCCCAGTGAATTGGAAGTCTGAACACCAACAGTTTCTTGAACACTTCATTAATATTTTGCCCGGTCCACCTGAGTCTATCCAGAGTTTGAAGAACCTTTCATTCTTCATATGGCTGCTTCTCACAGGAAAATGAGTGATTGGATATGGGTCCCTTACAGTAACACCTGCAGAACAGAGCTACCATCTTCACAGTAAAAAGATGGAGTTTTCAGCTCTTAAGTAGTATGTGAGAAATTTAGAGACTACCTCCTTTATTTTATTTTTCTTCAGGTGAAAATTAAATTATACTGTGGAAATTGGCAAAAAGCACAGTTCCATTTAGTGGATCCTTTCAATAATGAGAATAGCACATCAACGCCACACCACAGCTCAAAAGAAAAAGCATACACATGCACCAGCTTGTTTAATAGATGGCAAAGAACAAAGAGATGCTTATGTAACAATGCAGTGCAGATTCAGAGTGCATACAGTATGACTTTCTCCCATATTGCTTAGCTAACAGGATATCAGAGTACAGCAGAGTCTCACTTTGAAATTCAAACTGAAAATATTTCTCCAAGTTTAAATAGTAGGTTAAGGTTCACAACATTTTTTTCCCCCTTAAAAACCAAAGTTTGTAAAACTAGTGCAATCCTTAAAGATCCATTACCTGGAAACTTTTTTAATAAAGAGATATTTGAAAGGGAGCTGATCTCACAATGAATGGCTTGTTAAATTAAGAGATTAAGAAAAAAACAATAAAAAATATTGGCATATTTGGATTAATTTTTAAGATATTTTTTTGTAAAAAAAAAAAAGATATAAAAATATTATGAACTCTATTTTACTAACACTGTTGTGCACTGTAATCTAGGAACAATATCTATACTCATTTAATTATCAAGCTAATATCACATGATTTAGGGGCAGTTTTTCCCCTTATTTGTCTTTTCTACCAAATTTTACCATTTTGATTCGTTTTTTTCATGCTCCAAATCTATTTAGTTGAAATGGTAAAGATATATTTTTCTTTTGACACTTGCTATTATTTTGCTCTTATTCCACCTTTTTATGCATTTTTTTTTATATTTAATACATGGAGACCCACTTTAATAAAAATCATGTTTGTGGTGTTAATATTTTCCTGTAGCCTTTTTCTCGTGATGGAGGACATAAATAAAAAAAAATAAGATTAAAACTGTACTTTATTCAAATCATGTTGGATGAGAAGCAGATAAAAACCTGCGGTTTGAAAAAGCTTGGGTTTGAGGTGCAGCAACTCCCATTGGTGGGCCAAAATCTCCCTCCTCCCCTCCAATTCTGATGCATCCACTTGTTGACAAATAGATCCACCGACGTCTTCATTTTTCTCATGTGAGCTGACATCTGGCTCAAATCTGTACGGTTACATATTGCTCCAATATTGCTTTTTTTGCTACACTAATATATAGCAAAAGCATTGGGTTTGTGAGCTGCTGTAAGGTAATAGGTCAGAAAGTGCTGATGGGAAATGAGTGGAGCCAACTTCTGAGCCACTGGTCCCGTCCACAACTAAGGGGCGAATCTCTAATTAACTCCTGCTGCTCTGCTGAAAATAGGTCTTAAAAATAAAACAGGCTTTTTGGTTTTGGTTAAAAACCTGGTTAAAAGACAATTGGGAACACTTTTATGATAGAAAAACATTTAGTTGGGGTGGGACTTAAAGGTTTTGGGCATACAGCAACATACAGGTGGTCTAGTCCTTTTTGTCTGCTACTACAGAAGAGGCCCCGGAGTGAAAGAAACAAAACCACCTTAAGTAGCTTCTCAGATAGTGGAGGATGAGTGGTTCCATTTCAGGTTTTCCCAGGTGGGTGAGTTTTAGGTGGGTAAGTTCCTGCACACTTTTCTACTTGGGAAAGTTGCTAATTCCTGACCTGAAGGAGGCATTACACATGTTTTTGAAGGAAAAACATGGCCTGAGACTGTAGCTGCGTTTCCATTACACTTTTGCGCAAAACTTTATCGAAATTTCTAGAATTTCGATAAAACACTTTTTCGAAAAAACAGCGTTTCCATTAAACCATGATTATGCGAAAAACTCGAAGTAATTCCCGCGATAAGTCATTTAAAAAAACATGACGACGGATATAAACACTATTTTCATGTGCAGTAGATTCATTCACATTTCTGCCACGGAGCTAGCTCTCATCCTTCCCATCAGAGAAGACGTCTACATCTGATCCGAGCCTTAGAGCGGCAGGCTCCTTATACATGGGAGCGACGTAGAGTCAAACAGTTTTGGGGAATCGTGGTTGAAGAATTCACCGAAGAGCTGTGGATTCAGCATTTTCGCATGACAC
>NC_050524.1:29510105-29515886 GCF_002922805.2 Oryzias melastigma | reverse complement strand
ACACTTTTCTACTTGGGAAAGTTGCTAATTCCTGACCTGAAAGAGGCATTATACATGTTTTTGAAGGAAAAATATGGCCTGAGACATTGAGGAGCTGCTTCCCATCCCAGGTGCTTCACATTTGGCTCCAAACGGTTCCAGCTGGAGATCATGGCTTTATACAGTTAAAAATTAAGGCCAAAGTCTTTCGCTCTGAACACCAAAAAACCGTGTGTAACCATGGGAAAATTCTGTACAAAAAAAACAGTGAAGAGGATTTGTAAAAAGGGAGCAGTCGTGACAGAATTCAACTCCAAGTGAAAAAAAAAAAAATCAGGAAAAACTGGATTATGAGACCAAGATCCTGTTTGAACAAACATTGTGTAACGAGCTATATAAAATACTCTCTTGACAGAAATTAGGGTGTAACTAATACATTTTTAATCAATTCATAAACTAAAGTCAATCATATAAACAGATTTTTAAAAATTCCCAAAAACATAAAAAAGTCCTCTTATTCTTTTCAGTCTCCTTTTACCGAGCGTTCAAACATAAATTCCAATGTCCATAAAACTATAAATCCACAAGAAAACGCAAGTTTAGAAAATGTAATGATCTCAACAAAATGTGTATGTTTCCTAGTGATAGGTCCGGCAGCACAGACGCATCGGATCGTGTCGAGCACAGAGTGAAGCTCGGAGTTTACGCTAATCTGCCTTTTCTCGACATTTGACCTGTTCTTCTGGTCAGATTACTATAAAAGTTGGACAGCTGACCTCTTTGACACCTCATGTGTTGATGGATTAAGCTTTACACTTCCCACTCAGCTGGCTCCTTTCTTTGCAGGTATTTACAACTATACTAAATATCAGCTGTTTCCTTCTCACATTCATCCCCTCCATCCTGTTTGTCTGATAAAATGTGGACACATTCATCTCCTCTGAATGGCATTCTAATATCACTCCTATATCACCTAGAGAACCTTGATGTTATCAGCTGGTGTTATTGTGCTTTCAGGTGTGTTGTATGAAGCTGCTGGCCTCTCCCTTTCTCAATCTCAGCAATCCACTGATTTCTTGTCCTTTATGAAGCTTCAACAGTTTTGCGAAGAAGACGTTGGTTATTGGCTCCAGTAGAGTTATCTCTTCTGATTCCTTATGTTTGTTCATCATAGCATGTATGTCACTGGAGCTTCCAAGTACAGATTATTTATGTTTGTTTATATGTTCAGCGACTAAATGAAGGTGTCCTCTTTCAGAGGTTCTTTGTGATCAGATGACAGTGTCCGGCCATGGTTTCCATCACTTAAGAGCTGGATTGAAATTTATATGCACGAGTAATTCATGCAACCAATGATGCATCAGCTCTGACTTGTTTAAAGTGAAAGCTGTTCCTGATGTCCTTTTACAGAGTTTTACTAGGCCGAACAGCAATAAATCCATGGCTTCAGCGCAAAAGATTTACATTTAAATGGGTGTTCGGCGCTGAAAAGATAAAGCACTCAGAGTGGAGAGGACATATTATCGAAAAGCCTGTCATTGCTGTATGAGATGAAAGCAACGTGTCAATAGAGCAGTAAATGTTTAAAAAAACAAAAATGTTGTTTATTGATGACTTAATTCAATGGTCTACACCTGGGCAGTGGCCATGCCCATATGAAAGTAAAATATATTGTAATTTACCATAATGTATCATATATACGAAGAAATATATTTTAAAATATCAGAAACTTATATATTTAATTTTCATTTTCATTGATGGTCAATGCATTGAGGACATTAATGATACAGACGGACAGGATGGTAATGGAGAACCAGACATTGTAGTGGTAGATAAAGAACAGAGGAAATCCGTTGTGGTGAATGTGGCAGTACCAAGCAATGGTAAAACCAAGAAGAAGGAACATGAGAAACTGGAGAAATACCAGGGACTCGGAGAGGTAATGGGAGCACTCAGGGCTGTAACCTCCAAACTGGAGGAGTGGCTACAGCAGATCCCTGGAAAGACCTCTGACATCTCAGTCCAGAAAAGTGCAGAGCTAGGAACTGATAAGATACAGCAAAGAACTCACAGGATTCTGGTAGAGGACCTGAGCTAAGAAGAGAAACCACCGCGGAGGGTGAGAGGGCGTTTATATATGAATTCTTGAGACGAACCAGAAAAGTCACGTGACTGAAGAAAAAAAAATCAGCTTATAAAGAAATGTAAATATGCTGACACCTATGCTCAGGTGAGTGTTTATGTTTTGCTGATGTGGATGATGATGGAATGTACAGAGGAAGAAAGTGCCTGGCAAACGCCAAGGCCCCCCCTCCGGGGCAGCTGTAGCAACCCGGACCCCCAACCACCCCACGAAGATAATCCGCCCACTGGGCAAATCCGCCAAACATCCAGACCAGGGCACGCGGGACCGCCGCAGAGGCCCCCCACACCCGAGAGCCGGAAGGTACAGGAGCACAGAGAGTGCAGGCCCCAGTTCAGCCAGAACAGCAACCCCCCACCACGCCAGGAAGGCCGATGCGAGGCCCCATTCCCAGAGAGCCCCCAACTCCAGAGGAGCAGTCCACCACCACCCAGCAGCGCCGAGCATCCCCCCGCCCCACCCCAGGTACGAGCCAGGGCCCCCCAAGGGTGACCCACTTCCATGCCCCAGACGCCCCCCCATCCCCACCGCGGAAGGTCCAGGGGGGAGCCGGGAAGGGGCCATCCACCCCTGCCCAGCAGAGAGACACCCAAGAGTAACGAAGGTCCCAGAGGAATGATGTTAACAAGGCACTCCTCATCTTCTTCATAAAGTACGCCGTCACTGCTGAACAGTCTTTTTTCTGAAAAAAATAACTCTTTATGTTGAGGAATATTCCAATGATCTTTAATAAATGTTTCACAAAGTAGAATCAGAACAGTTTTTGATGAGTATAGATCAGTAACGGATATTCTTCATCCACAGGGGTTGGGGGGGTTAGACGATGATGGGGATTCGTTGTATTTGTGGTCTCGGCGGATTTGCGGAAGTGTCTTGTCTCTAACCCCTGTGAAAACTTGGAGAATGCTACATATATACGCACACACACTGCCTCTTTAAATGTATGACTTGTGTTGTATGAAATCATGGGATATAATATACATATAGTACATCATTGATATATTGTAGCAGATTTTAGAATACATCCCAATATATTATATCAGTCAATGTATTGCTGCACATGTTAGTGTATTACAATATATTAGATATTATAGTACAATATATGATTCTGAAATACTATTCTGAAATACTTTAAAAATATTACTTCCATATATGTAAGATATATTCCATACATTGTTGCTCAACATATTGAGAAATGTATTATTGTTTGGTAAGTGAATGGGGCTTTATTTACTATTTTCTTTGGTATTAAACATTCTAAATCTCTTTTATATTTGGCACAGTGTGACTACAAGCTTGTATTATTTTTATGCCCGAGCATAAATGTCCTTTTTTTTCTTGGCAGCAAAAGGTTAGAAAACTCATCCCTGCAGCAATGTGGGATTCATTGCTGTTAAACAGTATTTAAATATGATCATAATAACAAATATAATCACAACGAAAATCTTTTTTTCTTCACTTACTCAAAAAGACACTTCAGCAGACCCTAGCATTCGTGTAGCTTTCTGTGCACTTAAGAGGAGAGATGCTTATTGTACAGAGGAAATAAATAGGAATTACATATGCCAGAGTGATTGAATTGTTAAGCCAGGCAGTCAGTAAAAATGGGATTAAATGCATTGATTTATTTCAAATAATAATATAATATGGATGATTTCTGGGAAAGATCGAAGCAACAGCCTATTTCAGTTTCCACTAGAACCTAAATCCATATCAGAGAAATCAATATTTAGTGTTCTCCACTTTCTGATTCAGAATCGGTCATTAAAGTGCCAGATCTGAGAATTGCATTGGTCTTTTTCTTTGCGTCTTTCCGATTTTTACTACTGATGTATAAGACATAACTTAATTTCCCATGTTACTTTTTATTTTTAATCATGTATTGCCTCCTCTTTGAATGTCTTTCCCTTTGCACTTTTACCTGTTATCTGTGGTGGAATTATTATTTATCTTATGTCTAATCAGTCACATGTTTGTTTAATGGAACTGGGTAGAAATAGTTAACAAATCTGTTATGAAGAAAAACTACGAGTAAAAAAAGTATGTCTACTTTTGAATTTTCTTGCAAATCTTTAAAATTTGAAGCCATGTAGACTTTGATATGATAGGTTTTGACTAAACGGTTTGGTGTCTGTACTCAGTAGCACGTTTTTCCCCCAGTTCTGTTGTGTGACTGGGAGTGTAATTGGTGAGAAATGTCAGCTCTTGAAAAAGTAGAAAAGCTCTTCATGACATTTACATTCCCCCCTGACAAAACAATGCAACATTTTTACAGTTTATCGGCGTTAATTATGTCTGCATAAACCTTTTGATGTTTCTATATGAACAGTGTTGTCTCCCAAGGGCAGCTTCCTTCAGCTTTGAAATTCTTTCAGTAGTTTCTGGGGTCATGTTGTTGAACATTGACCCTTAACCTTGTAAGAAACCACGAGTGCAATTAAAGAATCTTGTGCAAAGAGCTGATCTCCTCTGGGTGCGTAGCTTCATACTTTCTCTGTATATATATTTATTTCCTAATGTTCTTCTGATACAAACTGATGATCTTGGTGCCACAGTCTCTGAGTTAACTATCTCACACACCTTTACACATCTTGTACTGTAAAATGGATTAAGCTTTAATTCGATTCATTATGACACTATATAGCAGCAATTATTAACTGCTGAGGATAGGAGTATTAATGACCCAATTCCATGAAATTTGGTGTTTTAAACATGTTCATGTGGCCCTTTTCTCATAACGGATGACATATAAAAACATCTGGCTTCGAACTGCATTTCTGAGTATTTCTTTCTTTTCTTCAAATCAGTGTGAATCAGGAAAAAGACTAGTTGCAGTTTAAAAAAGACTAGATGTGAAGTAGAAACTACAATCCACGGGCCACAACCACTCCGCTCCTTTCTCATGTCTCCACCTGCAGACAAATAGGTCAATTTCTGGTGAACAGCTGTTAGGTAGAAATAGCAGAAATACGTCCTAGAAAAACAACACTTTTTGATGTTGGCTAAAAACGTCATAATCATAATTGAAATCCTAACTAAAAGAACACTAAAAGAGACTTATTTCACGTCTCGTTCGTGAGTAATGCGTTTAAATACTATTAGAATGCTCGTTCATCAGAGTTTCTTATCAGCCGTTTTGAACTTATATTTTGAATAATATCCAGGGAAACTTGACATTTTCCCACTTTATCAAACAGACATGAGATAATTAATATAAAAAAGTCAAAATAAAAAAAAGGAATGCACAAATCCCAAATTACGCATGCACAAATCAAGAATTGCACACCCACAAATCGGAGTGAGTCTATTTTCTCTCCATATTCAAACGTTTATGCTGGGGTTGCCTTGACTGTTTTGGCATGTGAGCTACTTTTGAGATGGCAAGTTTCAAAAGATCATAATATATATATTAAAGTCACGATAAATTCTAGTTAAAAATTAACAATTTCTGCTACAGTATATCTTCAGTGTAAAATACTCTGTGTATGTACTAATAACTTAAAACTACACAGTAAGAGTACGCAATCCTGTGAGATCATAGCTTTGTTGTGTATGTTGATATTGTTGTAGTAATGCATAACTGGAACAGATAATGCGACAATGTTTCATGCTGTGTTGTAAACCTGTAATGGGGGAGCATGACGAATCTAAAGTGCAGC
>NC_050524.1:29508696-29509927 GCF_002922805.2 Oryzias melastigma | reverse complement strand
TTTGCCCTCCCATTTCTCAGTTTTGATTTCTCTACATTCTGTTTCCTTATTTTAGAGATTTCTACTTAAGTTTCTTTCCAAATCAGCTGAGTATTCTGCAATAAATGTAAATAAAGCACTCTGTTGCCACAGTAAGACAGAGCATGTTAGATCCAGCAGAGGACCGATCATTAATGCTGCAGGTCCTGTTACAGCATTCGGGAAGACATGCAGCATAACATTCTGACTGTCCTGTGTGCACGGGAATATTCTGTGTATCAGGTTTTGATCATTTTTCTTCATGAATGCAAATCTGCTATTACACCCAGTCATTCCCTCTTTAGCCTCCCCCTGATATATCTCTGGGAAATAAACGGAATCACCGACACCACTCTGAATAATTTCATGCTTCATTTCAATTTGGAGACCAACATCAAGGGAGGATGCGCATATCCATGCAGGAAAATTGCAGAATCCACTCAGACACACAGCAGCCCTGGAAACCACTTATTTTACTATCATGGTGAAAGCTGTGAAAGGAAAGATGCACATGGAGGCCATCTTGATCAGCTTTTTACCTGTTTTCAGGTTTGTGCTCATTGTTTGTGTCCTTTTCATTTAAAAGCAAAGACACACTGTAATTTGAAATTCAGGGCTATGCAGAAGTGCTCTGTTTAGACTGAGGGTCTACAACCTGAGAATGAATAAAATGACACCAAATTATAGACAACACCGCATTTGTTAAATGAGCTCCACTTATTAGACAGAGGCTCTATTTTATTTTGAAAGGAGCTTTTAATATGCAGCCGACCAAAATAAAATGAGTTAAAATTGCTATTGAGAGAAAAAAATATAGCAGTGCTATAATACAACTGTTGTAAATGTTTAGGAAATATATTTTATAAAGTAATAGATCCATAAAGTTTATTTTCTAAATGAAATGTAGTGAAACTTTGCTGCTCTTGCTGGGTTTTTGTCAGTGAGAAATGTGACAAAATGACTCCTCAAGCCTTGAAGGTTGCAGATCCCTGGTTTAGATCCTATTTCTGACCATGATTTTGAACCCAAAGATATCAGAAAATCCAATTAATATTTCAAAGAAATATGTAAGCATTTTTCTCTATATATTTTTATTCCAGTCACATATAATTAAATAATTTATTTGTACTTTAAACTTACTGTATTATATGTTTAAATTAAATCAAAGCAACCTGCGATGTGTAGTCATGGTAAAGGCTCCAGCACCTGCACT
>NC_050524.1:29496297-29504281 GCF_002922805.2 Oryzias melastigma | reverse complement strand
GAAATAGCAGAAATACGTCCTAGAAAAACAACACTTTTTGATGTTGGCTAAAAACGTCATAATCATAATTGAAATCCTAACTAAAAGACCAAGATGATCGGGGTGGGACTTAAAGTAGAAACACGTTTTTAAGGTCTGGTAGTTCTCATTAGAGAAGATACATTTTGCTGTGACATACTGTAACTGTTTGATTATGGAGAGAATTAAGTATCACCCCGATTTATGCATGCGTAATTCTTCATTTGTGTGTAACTTTGGATTTGTGCATACGTAATTCCTGATCTGTGCTTAATTTAGGATTTGTGAGTGCGTATTCTTAATTTGTGAGTGTGTAATTCTTAATCTATGCATAACTTTGGATTTGTGTGTGTAATTCTTGATTTGTAAGTCATATAATTCATTATGTGCATACAAACATGTATACAAAAAATACAATTTACACATGCACTAATTAAAATTACAACAGCTTGAAATTAATTACTCATGGAAATCTTTAAAAATTACGCACCAATTACCTCTCACGCGCACACAAAACCTCAGTTACTCACAAATCTTCGGTGACACTTATTTCACGTCTCACAGATAAGTTTAAATACTATTAGAATGCTCGTTCATCAGAGTTTCTTATCAGCCGTTTTGAATTTAGATTTTGAATAATATCCAGTGAAAGTTGACGTTTTCCCACTTTCTCAAACAGATATAAGATAATTGATATAAAAATGTCTAAAGAAACGAATGCACAAATCCCAAATTACGCATGCACAAATCAAGAATTGCACACCCACAAATCGGAGTGAGTCTATTTTCTCTCCATATTCAAACGTTTATGCTGGGGTTGCCTTGACTGTTTTGGCATGTGAGCTACTTTTGAGATGGCAAGTTTCAAAAGATCATAATATATATATTAAAGTCACTATAAATTCTACTTAAAAATTAACAATTTCTGCTACAGTATATCTTAGTCTAAAATACTCTGTGTATGTACTAATAACTTAAAACTACACAGTAAGAGTACGCAATCCTGTGAGATCATAGCTTTGTTGTGTATGTTGATATGGTTGTAGTAATGCATAACTGGAACAGATAATGCGACAATGTTTCATGCTGTGTTGTAAACCTGTAATGGGGGAGCATGACGAATCTAAAGTGCAGCTGGCTTAACCGAGTCAGGGTGGGGGGTGGGGGGGCATGCGGCCGCTGACTCGGCAGCAGGCGCCACGGTAGGTGGGCTGGGTCAGACAGGGAGTCTCCATCAGGCCCGGGCCTCAATAAACGCTGCTGGGGGCTGGAGTGGCCCTCCACTGGGCCCGCAGCTGGACCAGCCAAGGCTCTCCAAAGGCAGGCAAATGTACAGTGACATATGTATCAGAGGATTTTTGATTGGTCGGTCTGCATGTCAACGTACCTTATGAGGATGATTACACACTGAAAAAAGTGAAACACTGGGTCAATTAACAGAAGATCCGTAATTTGTTACATTTTAATTTTTGTGTTTTCATCAAATTAGGTTGGGTTGGCAGTTTATTCAACTCAAAAATAAAATTTGATAAAACTAATATTTCTATATGTAACAAATTACAGAGCTATTAATTGGTTCAAGGTTTCATTTTTTACAGTGCAGGGTCCCCTCATCATTCACGGTTTCATATTCACAAATTTTTTTCAGTCTCTTCTGGTTTGTCACAAAAACTCCAACAACTCAAGAAAAAAAATATATATTAAGCTTCGTTGCTTTCAGGTCAAAACCTTTCTAAAATTGTGTATGCCATTCTGCATCAGTTTGACTCTGACGTCTCTTTGCTGCCACTGTTTATTTTGTTGGACTTAATATTAGTGCTACACTTGTGAACAACAGTTTTGTTTAATATAATATACACATACAGTTTGGCCCGAGTGATACAGTGAGTTTAAGTGAGGAGAGCAGATCAATAATAAAAAAAAAACATGATTATTAGCACATCTTTATGCCACAAAGAGTTCTGGTTTTCCTTAAAAAAAACAGTTTTTTAAAAGTGTTTTTTCTGCAACATTTCAAAACATTACTAACATTTGTCTCGTGAAATATTGTCAAGTCGCTGATAAATGACGCACAGCCAGACTCCAAAGGCCATCTTTCAAAAATATGGAAAGCAGATCTTTAATTTAGTGTTTCATCGGTTTAGTGCCAGTAAATCTGAACAGTGAGCGCGTGAGTGAGTCTGAGTGCAGACACATTTCTGCTTTATGAATGGACAGCAGCTGCGGCTCGAGTCATCCGCTTTCTCTTCATGTTGGCTGCCGTCGGAAATGAGACGGTCACACTCAACAAGGAAAATGAAAAATAATGTCTAATGTGATTTCCAGTGGAGGACAAGAAACTAAATGATTTTCTGTTTCCAAACCTGTGGATGATTTATAAAAGGCATCAAGGTAAGGAAGCAATAAGAAAATATATATTGTAACTCCTTTAAATCTTTTATCAAAAATGCTGCAAGAGGAAATTTGCCCTCCCATTTCTCAGTTTTGATTTATCTACATTCTGTTTCCTTATTTTAGAGATTTCTACTTAAGTTTCTTTCCAAATCAGCTGAGTATTCCGCAATAAATGTAAATAAAGCACTCTGTTGCCACAGCAAGACAGAGCATGTTAGATCCAGCAGAGGACCGATCATTAATGCTGCAGGTCCTGTTACAGCATTCGGGAAGACATGCAGCATAACATTCTGACTGTCCTGTGTGCACGGGAATATTCTGTGTATCAGGTTTTGATCATTTTTCTTCATGAATGCAAATCTGCTATTACACCCAGTCATTCCCTCTTTAGCCTCCCCCTGATATATCTCTGGGAAATAAACGGAATCACCGACACCACTCTGAATAATTTCATGCTTCATTTCAATTTGGAGACCAACATCAAGGGAGGATGCGCATATCCATGCAGGAAAATTGCAGAATCCACTCAGACACACAGCAGCCCTGGAAACCACTTATTTTACTATCATGGTGAAAGCTGTGAAAGGAAAGATGCACATGGAGGCCATCTTGATCAGCTTTTTACCTGTTTTCAGGTTTGTGCTCATTGTTTGTGTCCTTTTCATTTAAAAGCAAAGACACACTGTAATTTGAAATTCAGGGCTATGCAGAAGTGCTCTGTTTAGACTGAGGGTCTACAACCTGAGAATGAATAAAATGACACCAAATTATAGACAACACCGCATTTGTTAAATGAGCTCCACTTATTAGACAGAGGCTCTATTTTATTTTGAAAGGAGCTTTTAATATGCAGCCGACCAAAATAAAATGAGTTAAAATTGCTATTGAGAGAAAAAAATATAGCAGTGCTATAATACAACTGTTGTAAATGTTTAGGAAATATATTTTATAAAGTAATAGATCCATAAAGTTTATTTTCTAAATGAAATGTAGTGAAACTTTGCTGCTCTTGCTGGGTTTTTGTCAGTGAGAAATGTGACAAAATGACTCCTCAAGCCTTGAAGGTTGCAGATCCCTGGTTTAGATCCTATTTCTGACCATGATTTTGAACCCAAAGATATCAGAAAATCCAATTAATATTTCAAAGAAATATGTAAGCATTTTTCTCTATATATTTTTATTCCAGTCACATATAATTAAATAATTTATTTGTACTTTAAACTTACTGTATTATATGTTTAAATTAAATCAAAGCAACCTGCGATGTGTAGTCATGGTAAAGGCTCCAGCACCTGCACTCTTCTAAACATCTTGATAAGTCCAACTCCAGCATTATTTTTTTTTTTATTGTAAAACTATGTTCTGTGGTTTGCTGTTTTTACCCGGATGTAAAAAAAAAAGTAATAACAGTAATAAAGTCATTTTTTAAGGCTCATTAGAAATTTGGCTGTGAGCTAAGGGTGGGACAGTTTGTGCTGATGTTAACTCTTGCTAATTTCCCATCATCCCTTTGTTTACATTTTCTCCAGCTAGCTTACAGCACCTCACAACCCCAAGTTAACATTAGTGTACCAAAAAAAAAAAAAGAAAAGAAAAATGGCAACCGATATCGGAGCCATCCAGCAGTACAGTTTTGAGCTCAGACGAGGAAATGAAGACATTAATTGATTTATTTGAATGGATGCTTGAGAATTGAGGCAGAGCAGGGAGACTGGCCCGCCCATGGCAGTTGCTCCGTCACAAACCTGAGATTTTTTTTAAACCACAGGTTTTTATCTGCTCCTAATTCAACACAATTTGAATGAATAAATACTCAGATACACATTTTCAATCTTAATAATATTTGTACACATCTTCCATTATGAGAAAAAATAGTTACAAGAACATGTTAAAAACACGATTTTCATTAGCATGTGTCTCTATGTAAATGTAAAATAAAAGCTTAAATTGGTGAAAATTTTTTTTGCAAATGTCAGAAAAAAAATCCTTCCAATTTTGACTATTCGGATAAAAAATAATAAATATGGTAGAAATTGGTAGAAAAGACAATATGTCAGGTCTATAAAATATTCAGAAAATGTAAAGATGGAAATGAAACAGCACATTGGTGAGTACATCTCTTTGTAATGTTTTGGTAGATTTTTAGAAACAAAACAGTATCACACTCCCCAAAAATAGACAGTCAAAAGCTTTTGCTTCACAGAATAAGTTTTGCTTTAATTTATCTTGAATTTTATCTGAATTTATCTTAAATCTAACCCTTTTGCAACACAAGAAAAAAAACAACACAAAAAGACCCCAAAAAACAGAAAAATTGGACATTAATTTCTGAAGATTTATTTATTGAATAAAAACCTTCAAGATAAAAAAATACTTAAACAATTTCAGGTTGTAAAGTGATTCTGATTTTCTTCTAATAATATAACATATTGATGGTGTTGAAGGCAAATTAAGTAAAAAATACATTTAAAGATAAAGCACAAGAAACTTGAAGCAGATTAGTTAGATAGGAAACATTTATCATGTATATTGGCCCTTTTTATTCAATGAAACATACATACATTTATCTTCAAATCAGCATTCTAAACTTCACACCATACTCTTTGAGCTTCTTCATTTAGTCATTGTAAAAACTAACAAACAAACAACCTTCTGGTTGCATCGATCCAAGAACCTGAAATATTCTTTGAGGTTGTTTCATCTCAGAGATTCTGCCACCCCAGAATGCCGCGGGGTTTGGTTTTAAAGTTGCAGGGTGACGAGGTGAGCAGGAACACTAAAGATGTGAGTGGAAAATAAAGTACTGTATCACTCCTTTGGTGTTTAGGCACTGACGTAGGAACCAGATTCAATTGAAATTCTTGCAGGAGTCACGGACGTGAGAACCTGGAGTTGAAGAGACAACTTGAATTTTTTATCAAACATGAAAGCCTGACTTTAGCGTGATTTCTTTTGTGTGATTCTTTTTGCCTTTCATAATAAATCTGTTTGTTGTTTTGTGTTATTTTGTGTTATTTTTAGTGCTGTCATTTGAGTGATTACTTATTATCACCTGAGAAAAATATTCTGCTAATCTATTTTCAATTTATCCTAATAATTTATGTAAAATACAAAATGTAAAATGAATTTCATCAAGAATCAAGAATCTTTATTATCATTTATGCAGAGCAAAATGAAATTTCTGCCAGCAGCTCTTTGCTAAAATTTTAGAAAGAATAAGATACATATAATATATACAAGGTGCATTACAGTTAAAAGACACAGTGAAAGAGAAGTGGACATTGCACAACTGTTAAGGTGCTGCAAGAACATAAATAAAAATAAATAAATCAGTGCACAGAGACCTGAGAGTTAATGTTGAGTCTATTTCCTTAGACTTATGGTGGGCGGGTGGATGGACTTCACAGCTCTGGGGAAGAAGCTGTGTTTCAGTCTGTTGGTGTGGGTCCTGATGTTCCTGTATCTCTTCCCAGAGGGAAGAGATACAAACAGTTGGTGTCCAGTGTGGGTGGGGTCTGCAGTTATACGACCAGCCCTCCGTTGGACCCGGCTGTCGTACACTGAGTCGAGTTGTGGGAGCGGTTGACCCACAATCCCCTGTGCGGTTTTCACCACCCGGGCCAAGTCCTTCCTGTCTTTTGCAGTGCAACTCCCATCCACTCATTTTTAAAGATTTGACTTTTGTTATCTAGATCTATAAATTACTCTGGTTTTTAAACATTCTAATGATCGGGTCTGGTTTTAAGGTAGGTTCTAAAATACACAAAGATGGGATGTAGAAGGATAGAAGTCAGAAATCATTCATCCATCTATCCATCCATCCTTCCTCCTTTCTTCCATCCATCCATCCACGCTTTGTCCCATTCATCCATCCATCCATCCATCTATCCACCCTTTGTCCTATTCATCGATCCATGCATCCATCCATTCTTCCTTCTTCCTTTCCATCCATGCATCCATCCATTCTTCCTTCTTCCTTTCCATCCATCCATCCATCCATTCTTCCCACCAGGGACTCATATCAGAATCTTCTGGCAGCAAGGCAAATGCACTGACCACTACATCACCTTCTGCAGTGCTTGCCAAAAGTTATATCAAAACATAAAGAACTTAAAGGAAATGTTTATTTTATTTTATTTTTCTTTGTAATTCCCCTGAAATTAGATAAGTTATCCCAACAAAAAAAGTCACCATTTCTTTCTGACTAAGAATAAGTTCTGTGAGGACATTGGCAAGGACATTTAAGCATAAGGAACACCAATGTTATTTTCCTATTTTCTACCCAGTATATTCATTCTGAAGAGGCCTTTAAGTAGAGACTTGAACAAAGCAGCTGTCTTGCTCTCACTGCCACCCACTCTTTGAATCGCCGTGCATCATCACCATTCAGCGCAAAATGTTTTCTTCTTTCATTGCAACCACTTCTGCACATCCTGACCGTTAAACCAGTACTTCAGTTGATTTGGTCTGTTTTTACCCTTTTATGTACAGTATTGTGTCAGGTGTTTTTGCAATATTAAAAACACATACATTTCAAATAATATGGGCAGAACCAAACAAATAGCAACAGACATTCTGGTCAGAGATTTGGCAGTCGAAGTTGGTTCAAAGAGTTTCTTTCAAAAAGAAAAAAATTAACAATGTTTTAAATTTTACAGCACAAAATCCATCTTCTTCCATTCATCCCGGAGCGGGTCGTGGGGGCAGCAGTCTAAACAAAGATGTTCAGATTTCCCTCTCCCCGGCCACTTCCTCCAGCTCTGTTGGGGGGACTTTGACATGTTTCCGGGCCAGCAGAGAGACTCCAGCATGTCCTGGGTCTTGCCTTAGACCTACACCCAGTGGGACGTGACCAGGAGGCATCCGGACCAGATGCATAAAAAACCTCAACTGGCTCCTTTCAATGTGGAGGAGAAGCAGCTCTACGTCAAACTCTCTCCGGGTGACCGAGCTTCTCACTCTTTCTCTAAGAGAGCGCCCTGCCACCCTCTGGAGGAAACTCATTTCAGCCGCTAGTAGTCGGGATCACATTCTTTTGGTGATGACCCAGTGCTCATGACCATAGGTGAGTACTGGAACGAAGATTGATTGGTCACTCATGAATAATGCCTAGTTTCTACTAAGCGGTATGGACCAGACCAGTCTCCTCTTGGCCCTCTTGGGCCATCAAAGTGCGGGATAAGGACCAATGACGTAGCTGTGCATCAAATTGGTTCGACTACAGTCCGCCAATCAATGGGTTACATTGTTTGACGAC
The DNA here is from genome assembly GCF_002922805.2 of Oryzias melastigma. NCBI lineage: Eukaryota > Metazoa > Chordata > Actinopteri > Beloniformes > Adrianichthyidae > Oryzias > Oryzias melastigma. The sequence goes on along the minus strand of NC_050524.1, from coordinate 29,496,612 downwards.
AGAAGCTCCACCCTGTTGGGTCCACTCCATTTTTCTATGGACCTACGACCAATGGGGGACCAGAAATGGTACCAGTTTATTCTGCTCAAGATAATTGAACTCCTCGACCTGGGCAAGGAGGACTCCACTCATCCAGAGGGGAGAAACTACCTATGTACTACTCTACTGTATATCCTTTCCAAGTAATGAATACTTTTTAAAGCTTGTGTTACAATAAATTAATAAAGCAAGTTCTATTTCATTCTGGTCTTCATTGAAACGCTGATTTCTGCAATATGGAAGCTTTATGTGGCAGGAGGGGGGTGGGGGTGGGGG
>NC_050524.1:29482517-29496229 GCF_002922805.2 Oryzias melastigma | reverse complement strand
TTTAGAAATTCTAGGAACTACAAGCAGTCCAGCATTTTGTGAACGAAGTGTTCTCTTCTACTAATGGTAATTGACTGGTAAATGAAAAGCTTTACTTTCTGACTCAGTTCTCTCTTCACCACAACTGGCTGGCACAATAATCTCAAAACAGCCGATGCCGCTCCAGTCTGACCATCAATCTCCAATCTTCCCTCACTTGCGAGCAAGATCTCAAAATACTTAAACCCCTCCACCTGGGGCAGGAGCACTCCACCCACCCAGAGAGAACAAACTACCTATGTACTACTCTACTGTATATCCTTTCCAAGTAATGAAGACTTTATAAAGCTTGTGTTACATTAAATTAATAAAGCAAGTTCTATTTCATTCTGGTCTTCATTGAAACGCTGATTTCTGCAATATGGAAGCTTTATGTGGCAGGAGGGGCGTGGGGGTGGGGGGTTCCCGTCCTCTGTTTGCAGACCTTGTTTTGTCCTTGTATCAGCTGCTTGATGTTTCTTGTTTGCAGTACTGTCTTTTTACCCTCTCTTTCCTCCATATTTACCCCTAAAGGATCCCTTAACCTGATTTCTGGGAGATCTTCACATCTGTGACTATGCAGAACTGCAGCACATGTAGAGCACCTCCTTGGTGTAACCAGAACCAAACTTAGAAACTTTTGCTGGATGATAGCCACTAAAGTTATCCTCCACACTCCCATTGAGTGTTTTATGTAGATTTTTTTCTGTGTCCTGGGACAGGACACACACTTTTTGGTATCCAAAAAACCTGGTAACAGAATACAACTCACTTTAATTAGATAAACGCCAGAAAGTCTTGCCCTTTTTAGTAAGATAAAACATTATCAAAGTAAAGTCTCTAAGGGCAGACCACAGAGGTTTTCTGTGAGGGCTGAGAGATGATGCTACGCAGCGGAGACCTTAGTTAAGAGAAAAGCAAAGCAGTCATAAATCACATGCTCTCAGTAGAGTCATGAGGTAATCAGCTGCAGGTCTTCTGTGATGGAAACCTCTGGGACAGTCACCTGAAATAGAGAGTGGAACTCTTTAATCAGGACAGAGACCAACAGCACAGAAAACTCCAAACTGGAGCTGCAGCAGCCATTAGCATCAGTCCAAGTCAAGCTCTGCATTACATTCGAACCCTCTGTGATTTAGAGCTGAAATTTTAATATGCAATAATTTGAGATTAGGTCAATAAAAATGTTTTCTGAAGGATATCTGATGTATAATTGATTCTACACAATTATTACACAACAATAATAAAACATTTTTGACTTTCAACCTCCCCCATACACTTCTTTAACTTATATCATAAAAGCTTTCTATCATAAAAGACAACAACAACCGATATATGGTCACCAAAAGATGTTGATTAAACTGAATACAGAGAGATTTTTAAATGTTTAAGACTAAAGGACGTTCAAAATCATGAAACCATTTTTATTAATACACCAGGAAGATAAAGATATGTTCTATCAAGATAGTTCTTAGTGTAATTATCCAAAATTGAATAATTGCTAAGAAGTGTAAATAATCATAATCTAATCTAATCTAATGTAATCTATAATTATAATGTAATTATATTTTATGTTGCTGATATAGAGACATATTTGTGTCTAAATTCCCTCATAAATCCCTCCTACATGTACTTTAAAGGGCAGCGGTGTGTGACCTGAGGTTCCAGAGATACATGTGGCTCTTTGACTCTCCACTGTGCCTCTTTAGTTAAAGAAAAAAACAATAATAATAATAAATGTTTTTCATTTTTTAAAATGAACATATTTTTTGGACTAAAAGGCAGATCAAGCAAAACAAAGCGGCCAAATAAGTCAAACTTTATTTCAACTCATGCACAAACAGCTGATGCGTTGTACATATCACTTTGCGAGGCTCTTGATTGGTACTCATATTGTTCCAACAATCTATCAAACTTTCATTAAGCATCAATTATTAAAGTCATACTGAAACATTTTGACAAATTTTGAAGTGCTACAGAAATCCAAATGGAGATCAGTAAGCAAAGCCAGAGTTTAGACATAAGGCAGACCAGATTATAAAGCGGATATCATATTCAAAGTGTCGAGAGATTGGACTCCAACTTGCTCTTAAATCCAGGACACTGGATGGCCCACACTATTATATATATATGTATATACTTTATATATATACTTTATATGTATATATATATGCTTAGACAGAGAGAGAAAATTAGTCAAGTTGAGGAAACAGATCCCACATCCAGTTCAAGTCTTACTCAGTACCAAGGCTGTTCAGTACTGAACTGCATACTCTAAATCTTTTTTTATGAGCTGTCATCATAACTCACTGGAGGCCAACCAAGGCAGCCCTCACATCATTCCCACAAGATTTTCTAAAAACATTTGTTTTCTACTGATTTCAAGTAGCTCTTCAAATGTTTTTTTTCTCCTCTCAGCTTCTCAACAGTCTGTGATGGAACTTTTTTTTTTCTTTAAAAATAATCTTGAGCATTTTCTTTTAAATTTCTGAACAACTTATAAAACGTTTTGGTTCAGGTGTTTGAGTTTGTTAGTCATTCACTTTTCTTTCCCTTTGCACGATACAAAAATTACATTCCTCATGTGAATGTGAATTTACCTTCTTTTAGTTGGTGAATCAAAGGTGTTTCATTTTTTCCCTTTGTGTCTTGGTTTAATACTTTGTAAAAAAAACTCTGGCTGACGTTGACAGAGGTTAAACTTTTCCTGTCTGTCTCCACCAGGTTTAGCTGTTGTTTTAGACCTCGTTAAGGCTGACCCTTGACCATGAAGAAGAAGGGAGAAAAAACTGGTTTTCTCGCACACACAAAATACTTTAATCAGTATAAATTAAAAAATAACTCAAAATGTGAAGATGTGTCGTTGCATGAGTGCCTGGAAATAAAACCAAACAGAGAAGTGCATGTAGGGGAGTGAATTAGATGCCTGATGACTTGCTCTGGAGCAAAGAGCCAGCCACAGCAGGAAGACCAAAGGGAGTGCACGCACAAAAAACTCCGGCGGATCTTTTATATCTGTCATCTGGTTGTCAAACACTTAGAACACATCCACATGGCCCAGAACTGTAACAGAACTCCATCTAATGACAAATCGGCGACAGAACCAATAAACTACTGATCTTGAGGAGATCTGGGTGGAAGAATTGACTAAAATAGGAGTGACAGTGCAAAACTGGTAAAGATTTGCAAAAAACTTTTGACCTCTGTCATTGACAACTAGGGTTATAATATATGTATTAAGGTGGATTTTTGTTTTTGAACAAACATTCACCTTTTTGTACAACTACACAAATTAATTATTTAAAGACACACAATTTAATTTCCTGGATTCTGTTTTTAAAATCTGCCTCTTACAGCTAAAGTGTACCTAAACAACAAGGGTCTTTTAAGTGGGACAACTTGTAGAATTTGTTTTAGAAGTTTATTGCTGCGATTAAATTCATAGGAATAACCTTGCATTGATCAAATTTTGAAATTGTGGATCAACAAACCATAGACTGTGAGTCACCAGTGCAGAATTGAAAAATTGTGTTGACAAATGTTACCTAGAAGTTTAAAACACAAACAAAGACAGATTTCTAGTTAGCGAGAGGCAAAGCTAAAAAGCAAGCAATATAAAAAAACTAAAAGAAACTAGCTTATCTTGTTCACTATTTGCTAAAAGATGAAAAAATTTGAGACTATATTATTACTAAATGTATTATTTATTATCTTCTATTAGTGACTGAAACACAGCTTCTTGTTTTGTTTCTCTTGTGTTCAAAATGTAAACTTTCCTGTTATGATTTTTGAATTAGGCCTTCCTGCTCTGACCCACTTCCCTTCTACTTATTTAGGAGGGAACAGTACCTCCCCTGGTGAGGGGATCCTTGTATCCAGCTGCTGCTCCAACACCAGTGTGTTGCAGGCAAAATATAGGTTGTTAGAGCCCTCGCTTTCTTTCGACTTGCAACAATGGCCCAAAAGCTCAAGCAGCCCACCCAGAAAACTCCCAGAGCTCCTGATTAGCCACTCCAGCCTGCACCACACGATTATGCAGCTTTGCAAAAATCACACAACTTTTCTTCTAGCTCACAACAATCTTTACATTTTTCATCTTTAAAAACTAAATGTAAGCAATGACGTAGTAATAAGGCGTTTTTAAAAACAATATATTTCTGGGGAAAATTACAACTTTAAAGACGTAAATTTACTAGAAAAAAATGAAATAACAAGAATAAAGTTGTATATCAATTACTTTTTTCTCATAAAATTAAGTATTTAATGCAGTAAATTTAAGGCTTTAAAAGTTGTAAATTTACGTGTTCTAAAGTCTTACATCTACGGAAGAGAATTAGGGCCACTGAAAAAAAAAAAAAAAGCCCATGAAAAATTCTGACTTTAATCTCAGAATTCTGAGATTTTCATGGGCCTTTTTTTTTTCAGTGGCCCTAATACTCTTCCGTATACATCTATGAGGAAATAAATGTATAATTTTGAGGAAAAAATTAATAAATTAATGAGAAAAAACACCAAAGTTGTCTGTTTATTGGAGCAGTGCTTGAAGACAAGGAACATTTTGTGAAGCTGTATTTTCAGATAGGTTTAAAAGAAACAAATAAATTCTTAACTTTGTGGTGATTTAAAATCAAGTTATTATCAGTATATGTATGTTAAGAATATGCTGTATAAATATATTTGTCTGTTCAGATCTAGATGGATAAATCATGGATATACTTTATGATCATCCTTATACAGTAAACTGACACATGCAACATAACAACCTGGCGTGAGACAAGAACAGGGTTTGGTTTCTACCACCGATGTGTTTGGAGCTGACAGGAGGAAAGTTCTTCCTTTCTTTGCATTAAGATTTATACTTTATCCTCTAGATCTCCAGGAGGAAGAGGAGGTGGGATTTAGCAAATTTAGGGAGGAGGCAGGCCCCGCCCTGATGAGTGTTGCTTTACACCAGAGGGCATTGTTGTGTAATTTCATTTGAAAAAAAAACATTATGACAATTTACAGTGCAAGAGATTTTAAATTACTTTAAAATTAATTTAAAGCAAACCGTGTATTGAAATGCCATTTTTTATATTTTGCTGAATGCATTTTAAAAACAAATGCTCAATGCATTTTCATTTGAATTATGGCATAAAAAAACACATGACAAATTAAAATACAGCTGCTTTTTTAATATGTCAATGTTTCTTTTCAAGGTTGTCAGATTGAATTTTATTCTTTAACATTGAATTCTAAATTGCAAAATGTATTTAATGTTCCAAGTTTGAATTGCAAATTGAATTATTGCAAAATGTAATTTTGAATTTCATGGTCAAATTCCAAATTAGTTGGTCAATTTTAAAAATGCATATGACTTTGAACTATGACAGAAAACAGTTCCCTTTTTGTCACCTTATGCCATGTCATGCACACAAGAAACGCCAAAGGAATAAAAATAGTGTTACATTCATCCCCTCCTCCAAATGAAACATTTCAACACAAAACAAGCATAAGCATAGTTTGTTAAATTACCATAAGAACTTGGGCCTCTTCAGATGGAAGCATCACAGAGACTTGGAAGAGATTTTGTCTTTTGTGGAGGAAGAAATGACAAAGTAGACAGCTGCAAGAATATTGATGGCTTCATCAACAGGCACCGCAGAAATCCAGCAAGTAACCTATCAATGAATAAAACATTAATAAATTGTAAATCAAACAAAAGAGTTTCCAAACATTTTAAAAGTTATTAATAAACATTTAACTTACCTGTTGAAAACCACAACAGTTTGAGTAAATTGAGTTTAGTCAGTCTGCTGGTCTGCTGCAGCACCATCTGGTAAATTTCATTTTTTGTGGCCCTAATCTCTTAAGTTTAAGAAATAAAAGTAGCAAATTTATGATATTTAAAGTTGTATATTTACAAATTGCACACTTGCTGGACTACAGCTTTACTTTGACTTTAAATGTTGTAACGTTTACTTTTTTTTTTCTTGGTGGCCCTAACACTCCATCGTAGGTATTCTCCTACCACTAACTATACTGCCACAATTGCTGTTTGTTTATTTATTTATTTGTGTGTGTGTGTGTGGGGGGGGGGTCTAGCCAAAACGTATTTCTAAAGTGCAACGTCAGGATAAACAGTGACAGACAATTTCCGTCTCTGTCATGAATTCAAGGATATTCTGATTTTTGGAATATTTTCGCATACCTAGAAAAAAAGAACTAAATGGACATACTTAGACAAATATGAATCTACAGAGCCCTGAACATGACATATTAAAAAAAATACAAGTTTTTCCCGTTAAAGGGGCCCTACCATGACTTTCTCAGCTAACAGGACTTCATTAAATACTGCAACGTTTAGCTTTAGATTCAGATTAAATGCATGAAACAATGCAGCGATCTGCATCTTGCCTGAACCTATAACGTGTCGCCAACATGAATGTCCATCAGTTTTAGAGCTGGTCGCACGTAAATATGCGCTAAAAACGTTAGCATTAGCAAGTTACCTTCGAAGTTTGCTATGTAGGTCGACAAATACAATTTAAATCCTTTTTTGTATTTTTATTTTGGGATATTTTACTAGAAAAACAAACAATGCGCCTAACATAATTTATAGTGACTCTTGTTAGCTCCAAAAGACATCTTTTAAAGTCCAAATACTCCGCTATTTCCACATAAACAATGCTCCGACCAGAAATGACTGAGCATTTAAAGGCTAAATGCGGAAGTAGGTCGTGCATATAGCCCATTGAGTGTTGTGTAAGCCAGGGGGCGGAGCTTGCAGCACAGACTCTTCCTGGAGGGAGCTGTTTGAAAAGATCTTACGTCAGCACGTATCCACCCGCTCGTTTTCATGGGTATGGGAGGGGTGCTGCAGACAGTACAGGTTTTTAGAGGATTACTCTTAAATGCGTGAACAGATCAAAATGCTGCTTTGGGGTTCTTTATAGTGAGGAATGAACAGTATAATGCATTTAAAACCTCAAAAAGTAGAATTTTCATGGTAGGGTCTGTTTAACTTCATTTTTGGTCATTTGAAACACAAATATTTTATGGGCACAAATTAGTATTTTGAATGTCATCTCCAGGGAGATGAGATTGCACTTTCAATTTACACTATGAAGAAATGAGAAAACTATGTTCATTGAGCCAAGTTCTGGGATCTATTAGTGAAAATGAAAAAGTACAGAGCAGAAAAGGTCTGTGGATGATTTGGTTTCCGGGGACATAGAGTATCTTTCAAAGCACACCAAGTAATGCCTTCACGACAACTGTCCTTCTGGGTGGATGCGTACAGGGCACACAGAAAATTCCAAAGTCGTGGACCGCTTGGTAAGCCCATCGGGCGAAAATGTTCATGCACTTTGTTGTTCTAAGGGAAACAGGTCTTAGAGAACACTTATTCAACATTTAAAGTTAAGTAAAACTAAAGTAGGTGATATCAAGATACAGATTTTTCCTTTTTATTTTTTAAAACCCTGTTTAGAGAGCACATTGGTGCTGTTCTAGTGATAAGTGTGCAGGCCTTGTGCGCAACCTGGCAGATAAGGAAATTAGACAAATAGCTTGAAGTTTGTGTAGGCATCCAACAGGTGTCCTACAGGTACTTATCCATCCCGTGCACACCCCGTGTGTACCACATTGGCGGGCGGTCACTCATGACTAGATTGTGGCATTAGGGTATCATACCAGGATGTCAGGCTTCTTCCTTTCCGTGTGAAATTGACACGCTCTCTCCTTGCATCTGTGGATTTTCTCACATCACTGATTGGTAACTATTTCTTTTCTTCTGTGTATGTGCTTTTCTGTATGTGTGTGGCCCAACAAAGGACTGGTGATCCGTCCAGGTTGAACCCCGTTTCTGGCCAAAGTAGTTGGGATAGGTTCCAACAGCCCCCGTGACCCTGCACAGGACAAAGCAAGTGTTGAGGATGGATGGACCTGGTAGTTCCTGACAAGAAATCCATGCACAGACGGATTTATTTCGTCCTGCAGCAAAGGATTTCACGGCTGACTAATTCCAAGAGAAATGGTTGTTTTCAGAGCAGAAAAATTCACTTCACCTCTTTTATGTCTGTGGTAGTTTTAGATTAAACTGCTGTGAGTACTCAGTGTTAGGAGATCTTGGCAACGCTGAGCAAATCTGTTTTAAAAATGCATTTTTTATGTGGTGTCCCTCTCAGCAAGAGGTGAAAAAGTGAGTCTGCTGCCTTCTATTTTTTCTTTCTCATAAATGTTTATGACAATTTGCAAAGCTAAGTGACAGGAAACTTAAACTTTATGATTTAACATCCCTTTTGAACAAACAAATCAATACTTGTTTAAATTTTCAAATAAAGTTTGAGTGTAATTTATTCATTGTACATCCAGGCCAGGTTTCTAAACCTGCACTACAGCTGTACACATCTTTGCACTTGTCCTAAATTCAAAATTGAAACAAAGTTAATTTTAAAAAGCAGATTAGCAAAACATTTACTTGGAAACATGAAAAAAATTGTCATTTTTTTCATGTTTCCAAGTAAATTTGGACTTCAATTTGTTATTTTTTTCATTATACATGGAGGAATATTACACAAGTGTTGCAACACAACTGTGTTTATGGATTATCAAAGTCATATGTATGTCTAAAATCCGTCACAAGTTATTTAAACTGGAGTGAATGAATGTAACACTACCCATTGAAAATTGCCTGCTTCTGGTTCAAATCAAGTCAGTTCTTATTTTTGTCATCATATTTTTGTAACATGGACATGTTGACACCAGAAATAGTTAGTAAGCATTGATTGGTCTGAATCAGTGTCAGTCATTGTGTCTGTGGCAACCATTCTCACCAATCAAAAGTGACCTTGTTGGAAGGCCACACCCCCTCCACTTAAAAGCAAGCTAGTGAGAATCTGTCAACACAAGACCACATACTTTTACTGAGGCATCTGATTGGCCAGTTTACACTTGAACAATTTGCTCAACAAAAAATATAATGAAAAAAAATCGGATTAGCAAGAACATGTTAAAAATGTATCACAGCAAGAATAGTTAACTGTTTATTAATAGATATCTATAAGATTTCAGCTTTTTGGGACCAGTGGGTATCATATTTTATGGACTATAACTTGCTCCAGAGAATAACCCACAGCAGAAAAATAAATACATAGTTAAGAAGACAAATTCATATGTAAGTTGCACTGGGGTATACTGTAAGTCACACTTGTGGGAGAAATGTATTTAACTAAATACAGGAACAAGTACTGACATTTCATCTTGAAAGGCAAATAAAGATAAAAAAAAATGACTGAATACATGCACGCGTTACTACCGCAGTGGTGCTTATTTAGCTTTATGAAACACAGGAGGAATCTAGTGAATTAGTGCAACATATGAGCAATTATTCAGGAAGTTTAAATAAGTATAAGTATAGGTATAAAGAACATTCTAACAAGTCAACTAAACTCTTTATATCACTTCAAATTACTATTCTGTTGAATTCTTCATCCTCTGTGTCACTTTTGAGCAACTCCACCAATCCCAACGCTTCTTCTTCTGGTTTTCTATCAGTAGCAAATACTGATACACAAAACTATTGCTCTCTCTAGCGGTTGCTGCTTTATATATTTTTAAAAATCACATGACTCGCACCTGAATATAAGTCACACCCCTGGCCAAACAATGCAAAAAAAACACAATTTATACTTCGAAAAAATACCGTACTTCCAATATGGAAGGGTCTCTCAGTCCAGTTCTAATTTACAGTGAATACATGTTCTGGTCAAGACTGTCTCATGGCACCGCTCTAAAAAAAACTAGTTATTCTACTCTAGGTGTTTCCATCAAATTTTCGAGCCTTTGAGCCTCTGTGTTCTATTTTGTGTTCTGTTTGTGTTGATATATCTTGAAAAATAAATAAAAAAGATCTTTAACTATGAGAAATGAATGCTTGAAAAAGTGTCCTGGGTTTATACCGAAAGTAAGGTGGAGTATTACAGACTGCATTTATGGAGCATTTTGAGGCAATGACACTTCTCTCTGTGTGAAGGGGTTAAATTGTTGCTGGCCAGTAAGAACAACCCTGAAAGATAATGGTGTGCTCACTTTATAAACCAGATGACGCCATAATGCCTGTGCCTGTGGATAATTATAATGTTGCCAAAAAAGATAGTTACTGAAAGTGTAACCAATTTAAATCAGGAAAATCCCCAAAGATGAGACCATGTCACAGGATTACAGGATTAAAGCCATCTGCTTAGTTTAAATGTTTGCTAGTTGAATGCCAGATCCAAAACAAGAGAAGACCTTTGCTAATCCTTTATTTAAACTAATATTCTAAATAGAGATCCTTCCCCACTGTTATGTTGCTTTCTGTACAAGCAGTCAGGTTAATCATTTAATTTTTTAAATGTTGGCAGCTTAAAAATATAACAAAAAGCAACAGGAAACAAAGGAAAATCAGACCAAAAAAGCATTTCTTGATGCATATCTTTATTATGAATGTTACAGCTTAAGAGTATATTAGAGGCATTTGCAATATCTAAAACATGTACCATAAGTATAATATACAAAGCCAAGAAAAGTCAAAAGTATTATTAAAATTGATCAGAAAAGGAATTCTACAAACTTAATCAAAACATCAAATTCAACTGTGCATGTAAACATGTATCTAACATAAGAAGCATTTTCCTCACAATCTATTGTGAATATGAATATTGAATAATATATATTTTCACTCCCAAATGTTTTCCCCTTATTTTTGCTGTACATGTACTTATTTCTTGTTAAGAAATTTAGATTTTTTTTCATTCAGTTTTTCAAAAGTATGTCATGCAAGTCACTCATTCCTTCAGTTGTATAAGTGAACACATATTTTTTTCCTTTGTTATTATATCTTTCTAATTCAATATTACCACACCATGTAAATCTACGGAAACATGTTCACCTCTTTGTTCACTATTTAACAGGTGATTGATCAACAAAGAACCTTTTAATGGGACATTGTTTAGATTGAGCACATAATTAATGTGGGCATAAGTGGCTGAGGAGCTCTACTTTGGCAACATTCCACCTGCATTTTAGAGCAACAGAGGAGAAACCTTAGAAAAAATATGTTGATTGTCTGTGTCAAGAAAAAAAATAGAAAAGTATTTATTAGTGATGCAGCATTAATCACACTTTATCTAATGTGTTGTGAAAATCATTGGTGTAACATTAAAGCAATGTCAATGGCGGTCAAGTTGACTATTTGCTGACATGATGCATTGCTGCAAACAGCAGGGATGATGCTGTTGCACAGTAATGCATTAACTGGATAACACTCCAATAAATACAATGTTTTCAATGTCATAATAATGACAGTAAGGCTTTTGGTGTTTTTGTTTTGTGTTTTTTTTACCACTACCCTCTGGTTTCATGGTGTATGTGGTCAGAAAAGAGTCAACATACTCTATAACTACCAGAGGCAATGTGGGGTTTAGTGTCTCTCCCAAAGACAGACGGTGGGAATTGAATCTCTGATCTACCTGATCAGAGGTCAACCGCTCTACCGCTGCACCACAGCTGCCAAGAAATTGGTGAGTGGTAGGTTCCTTGTCATCTCAAAGATCTATTAACAAACTACCATACATATCACTGAATGCATAACTGATGTGTTAAATATAGATGTCATTGTTACACTCTCTGTCTAAAGGCAAAGCATAAAGCAGGGGTCTGCAACCTTTAACTCTGAAGGAGCCATTGGGGTTGATTTTTCACTGACTACAACGCAGCAGGAGCCACAAAGACTTCCTTCACCCTTTAAAAAAGAAGACACTGATTTGTATTTATACTATTGTTCCTAATATGACAAACATAAAGGAACTGTCGTTCATTTTGGATGAATAAAACACAAACATTAAAAGAAAATTAACTTTTGACAGAAGTTCCTTTCAAAATAAAAGACACCCTGTCACATATAATTATCCCAACGCAGCAAAAGTAGTAGAAGCAAGTGTAATGTCAGCATGGAGGGTCAGCAGATGGTGTTTGAATTCTGAGCTGGAAGTTCTTATGCAATCAGGACAATTTTGACACTAATTTGTAAACAAAGAAAATAAAGACAAAACAGTCGTAATGGTCAGATACATTGTAATTCAAACTATCGTAAAGTGGAATTTTTACTTTGTTTAGTCTAATTTTTTGTATATATTATCTCGTTGGAAACAGTTTGCAAAGAGGGTTTGGTTTTGTGTAGCAGATCCCAATTGCAATAAAAGATAATTAGCAAACAAGTTTCACTTGATTGTTGACATTTTGTGTTGCTTCAACACATTCTCATCCCCAACTTGTCTCATTTTGACGTTTGGTTAAGGACCCGTCCGCGTCACTTTTTGATGTTTTGGGTGTCCCCAACTCGTCGTTCTTTGAAGTGCTGGCTGTTTGAGAAATCAAGGGTCCTTCAATCCCAATACCGGATGCGGTGCTGGATGCGTAATGGTCCTCAGGACGCATCCAGTACCAGTACCCTAAGCCTCGCATCTGGTACCACATCTTGTCCAGTTTTCAGATTAGGGTACCAGTATCAGGCTTGGATACCAGTGCGCAAAAAGTCGCCATACTGGTCTGGTTCGTGGCCTGAAGGTTGGGAACCCATGATTTAATGGGAAAGGCCAGCACGTCGAAAAACGACGACTTGGCGACACCCAAAATGTCAAAAAGTGATGTGGAGGGGTCCTTAACCAAACGTCAATATGTGACGACTTGGGAGTCAGAATGTGTTGGTTACTTTGTTAATCTGTGACACATAGAGTAAGGTATTAGTGAGGTACCCAATATTTTAAAACTGTCCTATACACATGCACTGTACACATATTTCTGTACCCATTTGGTATTTTTTTTTTTTTTTTGCCGTTCTAGATATTTGGCTTCTAATTTAGATGTCTGCATAAGGCGCCATGTGGAAAGAATGATGTGACTGTGTAACCCAGTTCATTTGACATATGTGTCCTGCATAACTGAAACCCTCTGAGCATTCAAAGATTAATGGGTCCTTGAAGAACATTCATTTTGACACAAGCCCTGGAGAGGTTCCCCTGTTAATAAACCCAAAGAACATATGGAAAATGTTGTTAAAACAAAATAGCAGTATAAGGCGTACACTTTGTAAATGACTTATCATGTGACTAACCAAAAATACTGAGGTATATTTGCACACACATGAACAAAAGAATCACCGGGGACTCCGGCTTCCTCCCACCGTCCAAAAACATGCTTCATAGGTGAATTGGTGACTCTAAATTGCCCCTAGGTATGAATGTGAGAGTGGATGTGTGTGTGATTGAGGCCCTGCGACGGACTGGCGACCTGTCCAGGGTGTACCCCGCCTTCGCCCATCAGTAGCCGGGTTAGGCTCCGGCACCCCCGCGACCCCGAAAGGGAAGAAGCGGTCTGGAAGATGAATGAATGAATGAACAAAAGAAATAGTACACCTTAGAAAGTTTTCTTATCTCGTCTTTTGAGTTTTGAAATGTATCAATTTACAAAGTCTCTTACTCATAAAACATCTTGAATTAATCTGCTTTTTTGGTTTAACCCAATTGAACTGGCTGACAATTTTCAAATGAGTAACCAATTACTTTTGATCCCTGACGCACTGTAACTGTCTAAGGCCAAGCTATGTTATTTCATCTTACTCTAGAACAGGGGTCTCAAACTCGCGGCCCGCGGGCCATCTGCGGCCCGCAGGA
>NC_050524.1:29481287-29482448 GCF_002922805.2 Oryzias melastigma | reverse complement strand
AGTCTTCTTAGTTTAAATTTCTCATCTTCTCCTGACAGACTGATTACTACAGGTGCAATATCTGATTAACATTTGAAACTTAGTTGCTCTTGTGAGAACTTAGCCAGATTCATTTCCCCCAATTTCCATCTCATTTATTCGTAAACTACTTTCATCTGGAGCTGGGTTGGAGGGGTAGCAGTCTCAGGAGACCCCCTTCTCCACAGAAAACAAACTCAACAGTAAACACGGATGCCCTGCAGGAAGGGTCAGAGCTACCTTCATCTCCTCAGGAGGCTGAGAGAGGTACTCCGGGTGAGCCCAGCCCTCCTCAGAACTTCTTATGACAGTGGTGGCTCCAGCGGTCTTCTGTCGCTGTGTGCTGGGAGAAACACAGACACAGAAACAGTCTAGTTCTGTCTTGATGTGCCCTCTGGACTCAGTCGAGTAGGGGGTGAACAAAACACTTCTCACCCCCTGCATCACACTGTGGGGACCCTGAGAAGCTCCTCCAGCTAAAGATTTCTCCACCCTTGGTGCAGGAAGTGGTGCTGCCGCAGGTCATTTCTCCCTTCAGCCATTCGACTTTACAATGTTTCACAGTTATAATCTCCTTGGCTCTCCTCAAATAAATAGCATTTGTTTGTTTCTGTATTTCTCTCCAAACCATTTTATAAGTTTTTTTTTTCTCTATATTTACTATTTTTACTTCTTAATTACTTTATACATAGAGTGGACATGACAATATTATTTGAATTCTGATTAAATCTATCTGTCTGTCCGTCCGTCCGTCCGTCCATCCTGTTCGGGCGAAAGTAGTCAGAATCTGTGAACACATTATAGCTTTATCTCACCTCATCCGGTCTGTCGAGCTAGCAAGCTCTGCTTTAGCGATCTAGCGAGCTCTGCTTTTCACAGAGCAGCTGGCTAGTGTAGCGAATCAACCCACTCAGTGTGGGCTCACATTTAATGTCTACTTTAAAACCACATGGGCCCATCTGGCTTTGCTGGCTGGGTACATATGTACATATTCAACCTGAAACCCTTTTTTTGAAGAATAGCCTAATATAAAATATTATATATATGTGTGTGTGTGTGTGTGTGTATATACATAAATATAAACTACAAAACAATGCATTGTGGGAAACTGTGTCCTGAAAGTTCTTTCAGTTTGTTGCCCGC
>NC_050524.1:29469986-29481187 GCF_002922805.2 Oryzias melastigma | reverse complement strand
AATCGTGGCATATGTACGCATTTTACTGAGACTGGGCTGATTGTACAAGTCATTGTTCAAGCCTTTGAGGGAGAACCATCCCAACATTGGATTCTGTCAGCGGTCCTTTTGGATTTACTTACATTTATTCATTTTTGTCGAGATAAAAGGAGTATTTGGGTGACGCTGCTGCAGACCGGCGCGTGTCCCCCTCGCGCGCGCCGCAGCTCGTCTCTTTACATGCGGCTACGTTAGTCTGATTAGATGCACGTGAGAAGCACGTGAGAAGCGCGTTCAGCGGTATTTAAAATAAATAACCATCCTAACAAGTGAACAGCTGGATCTTCTTTCTGTTTGAAAATACGACCAGGTCCTTTCAAGTTTGTCTCGCGCTCCTCAGACGGCTGCGTCTAATTCAGGCTGAAGCTGGAAAAGTGAAGAAGATGAAACTTTGGTTGGTGATTTTTTGCGCATATATGCAACTTAGATTTCATAAGCTACAATCAAAATAGTGAAATAAAGAAAAACGAACATTAAACAAACAATAAAGTCCAAAGCACATAACCTCAGAGTGAAATCTATTTCTACAGAGTAAATCCTCATCTAAAAATGTTGACAGCATGCGCCTCTTGTTGTTTTAAACTGCTGCATCGGTACATTCCATTGAGGAAAACAACAGTAGGACAATGACTGGTAGGTACATTGTTGAATTGTAAAGTAGGTGTTAAAAGGTCTTCACGGACTCATTGATGAAGTCTGCTCCCATTGGCTACCCGTCATCTGTCACTCAAAGCCCCCAGACGGTCGACGTCAGACCCACAAACGCTTATTGAGCCATCTGATTGGTCAATTTATAACTCTAATAACTTGTGATAATGGAAATAAATCTTAAAAAAAAATTGGATTAGAAAAAAGAAGTTAATCAGAAAGCAGCAGAGGAAGAATGATTATTCTGACATATAAAATGACTGAGAAATAACTGTCTGTTTCTCAATGTAAGTTAATGGGACTTTGGCCTTTTTGCAACCCAGTGGTACTTCCTATATGGAACACGGAAGTAGGGGGGCTTACTTCGTCCAGTTATTTTATATACAGTCTATGGTTTGAGGCTAGTTTTGCGGCTGGATTGCGGTAACATCATTCTGATTAGTCATTTATAGAATCAAAGAAATATTTATTTTACCATCTTGCATATTCAAAACTATTCAGTGTTAAATCAGGGCCGTTCTGATGAACACAGAGCTGATACCATAGCGATGGTAAATGTTTTAGATATGTAAAAATTGGTAATTTCCCGCGGCACACCAGACCATCTCTCACGGCACACTAGTGTGCTGCGGCTCGCTGGTTGAAAAACACTGCTCTAGGTGGTCATTCTGGTCTGGTTTAATGGATAAATACAGCTGTGTATCATCTGCATAACAGTGAAAGTTAATGCTATGTTTCCTGATTATGTTTCCTAAGGGCAGCATGTAAAGCATGAACAGGATGGGTCCTTGAACTGAGCCCTGAGGGACTCCGTAGCTAACTCTAGTACAATGAGAGGACTGTCCATTTACATTAACAAACTGGTATCTATCAGATAAATAGGATTCAAACAACTGGAGGGCAGATCCCCTGATCCCTATGTCATGCTCTAGTCTCTGGAGTAAGATGCTGTGGTCGATGGTATCAAAGGCTGCACTGAGGTCTAACAGGACCAGAATAGAGATTAGTCCCTTTTTCCTGGGCAAGACACTGTATCCTAAATTGCCTTTGGTGGAAAGTTGGCACCACCAGTGTGTGAATGTGTGTGTGAATTAGTGATTGGGTCTATGGCCAAAGAAGTTCAGTGCATGTTCTCAGTGTCACATCTGAAGGTGACCTTTGAAGAACAGATGTGTTTATGCTTTGGGTGAATCTTTCAGTGCTCAGACCCTATGCCACAAACTGCATCAAATTTGCCTACACACTGTCATCCCAGAAGAAAGCCCTTTCTGAAGGTGACACACAAGAAATCCCAGAAATAGTTTGGTGAAGACTGTGGATTACTAGAACCATGTCCTGCGGTCTGATGAGACCAAGATAGAACTATTTAGTTAAAATGGTATAAAGTGTGTATGGCACAAGCCAGGTGGAGTCATGGTCTGGGGCTTCATGAATTTTGCCAGTATTTGGGACCTACAGTTCATTGAAGGAAACATGAATTCTAACATGTACTGAGATATGCTGAAGCAGAGCATGATTCCTTCCTCTAGAAACTGGACCACAGGGCAGAATTCCAGAATAATCAAATCAAAATCTGATATACTTTTCGTCTTGGATCCACAGTGCCAGTGGCTGCATGACTACATTTACACACACAACTCCATACAGGTTCAGTGGAACAACAAGCAACACACACTTAAGAGCATAAGACAGGATACTGAAAGTGCTGCAGCAGAGTTGACGCCTCTAGAGAGAAGTTTTTTTAGCACAGTGACCCGAAGTTAGAAATTATGAAAGAAACTTAAAACCCCAGTAAAATGTCAAGTAAATTATCTATAATCCATAAAAGTTGCAGTCAAAAACACAATGTGCAAAAGCCATTTTTAAAAGTTCTCCATTTACAATAACAGAGTCCTTAGGAAAGGAACACAGATCTCCACTGACAGCTCACATACTCTTCATACACATCATCTCTTACCTCCAGGTCACAGGTTAAGGCCCATTTTATTCAAAACTAAGAGTACCACAACCAGCTTCATTTCAACTTCAATACGCCTGCTAAAGAGCTGATAAAATTTGACTGGAACTGATTGTTGGTTTTATGGTTTTTAGTGTTTTTTGCTGATTTTACTGAATGACTTATTTATTTCTATCCTATGTATTTATGCTGATGAATATGTTTTAACAAAGTTCTGCATGTCTGAGCCTGTACTTGTGCTGATGTTTGGTCTGCAAAGAAGTTCCCAACGGATAAGTAAAGTTAATTGAATTGAATTGAAATATGAGGAGTGTATTTACTTTTTTGAAATACTGTACATTTATGTCATATATATTTCAAAAATGTATTTAGCAATGAATAATTTATGACGATATTGACATTTCTGCCTGATTTCAGGTTGAAGGACTGCAGTTTGTCAGAGATCAGCTGGGAAGTTCTGGTCTCAGCTCTAAAGAAAAATCCTTCCAATCTGACAGAACTGGACCTGAGCATCAACAACCTGGATAATCCAGGATTTTTTCATCTGTGTGGTTTTCTAGAGAGTCAAGACTGCAGAGTGCAGATTCTGAGGTCAGACTCCATGTTTCATTTGTGTTCAGATCGATATAAGTAAGTAAGCAAGTAATATTTATTTGTATAGCACTTTTCTCAAACATTAGTCACAAAGTGCTTTACAGAGCAGGAGATAAAAAGACAGAGCAGATATGTTAAAAAGACACATAGAATACAAGACACATAAAAGTACATAAAATGATATATTACAGTTACGAGAGAGAGACCCAATCAATAGAACTGAAAAGCTTGATCATAAAAATGGGTTTTAAGTTGGGTTTTAAAAACATCAATAGAATCCAGTGAACGTAAAAATTGAGGGAGTTCATTCCATAGTCTGGGTGCCACTGCTTTAAAAGACCGATCTCCTCTGGTTTTAAGACGTGTCCGGGGAACCATCAGTAAGTTCTGCCCGGAGGATCTCAGCCTTTGGGAGGGCGTATAGGGCTGGATGAGGTCTGCAATATAAGGTGGGGCTTGTCCATGAAGGGCTCTGAAGGTCAGGACTAAGATTTTAAAATGAATTCTAAAAGGGACCGGGAGCCAGTGAAGAGACTTTAAAATGGGAGTGATGTGTGTTCTTCTGTTTGTGCGGGTCAGAAGCCGAGCAGCGGAGTTCTGAACCATCTGGAGGCGATTCAGTTCCTTTTTGTTCAGACAGGTGAAGAGGCTGTTACAGTAGTCTAAACGTGAGGACACAAAGGCGTGAATTATCATTTCTAGTTCCCGTTTAGAGACCATGGATTTGAGCTTGGAGATATTATGGAGCTGGAAGTAGCAGTTCTTTATGAGCTGGTTGGAATGATGCTCGAGAGACATTGCTTCATCAAACACAACTCCTAAGTTTCTCAGGCTGGGTTTAGTGTGATGGCTCAGGGAGCCTAGTTGAGATTTTATGCCTGGGATGACACTGTCTGGGGCAATGATCAGCGTTTCTGTTTTGTCAGGGTTAAGCTGGAGGCAGTTGTCATTTAGCCACTGCTTTATTTGGGAGAGGCAGTGAGTTAATGAGCTCAGTTTGTTGGACTCAGAGGGCTTAAAGGACAAAGTTGTTTTGACACTAAACTGTAGACATGAGGCTGATGTTCTCTCACTACTGGGGACCATCTTGATGGTAAATAGCGTATACCTATATAGCGCTTCCTACCCTCCTTCGAAGGCCCAAAGCACTTCACAGTGACTGACCCACTCACCCATTCATAGACACATTCACACTGGTGGTGGCTCCGCTGCCAAACACTAGCGCCAACCATCAACACATGGGTGTGCAAGGTGGGAATCAAACCCCCAATCCTTCAATCACAAGTCACCACCCTACAGCTGCACCACAGGCACCCCTAATTGATACTGAAGGCTATCTTCTTCTGAGCATCAGGCCATTCACTGTGACGCTACTTTGAGCAAGTACACCTTCGTGCACGCAAAGTTGGCATAAGTGCGTGACACAACCTGCACTCCGTACTCCTATCTCACTCATGACTCTTTTCATGTTTGCTGCATTGTCCCGCAAAATGACGTGGACTCGTTGTTTGTCAATACCCCAGTCCCTGAGCATTTTCTCCACAGCCTCTTTGATTCGTTTAGCTGTGTGGGATCCTCGAAACTCCTGTGCATGCAAGGTCGCATGGCGCAAAACAAAAGCAGAATCCACCCACTGAGCGGTGAGGCTTAACAGCGACATTGGAGCAACAGACGAACTCCAAATGTCTGTGGTGAACGAAATAAAAGGCACGTCCTTTAGCAAGCCCAGAAGTTTGTCCTTAACTTTCTTTTGGAGCGCTGGCAGAGCTTTCTCCGTGAAATAGTGACGAGACGGCATCTCAAAACGGGGCTCTAAGAAGTCAAGTAACATGGTGAGCCCCGGGTTTTCTACGAAGGCGAATGGTTGGTCACTTATCGCAGTCATCTGGGAAATCTTGGATATTATGGCCTGAGCCTTCTCACCGTCGCGCGGCAATTTCTCTTTTTTCTGGAGTGTTTGAAGCAGCGTGGGCTGTGTTGTTCTCGGTGGCTGTGATGAGTTAGCGAACTCCGTGTAATGTTAAGGATGTTTGTTTTTTAGATGTCTGATCAGATTTGTCGTGTAAAAAGCAGCCTTTTCCTTACCCCCCCTCGAAACTTTAATCTTGCACGTGTTGCAGTTTTCCATTGCGGTATCGTTTTTGTTGAAAAAGTCCATACGGCCAATTTGCACATGCTATCCCTTCGAACTGTTATTGCCGTATTCCGATGCATTTTACAACAGTAAAACGTCATGACATGTACGTCTATGGTCAAGTGACCACTCTTAAATTGTCGTCTTTGGTCATAGACTTCAAACCGGAAGAATTTTATAAAGTTGCATTCTTAAGATATAACACTTTTTCAGTATGATGAAAACAAAATATCGGGCCGCTGATCGGGATGTGACAGCCGATTCCGATCGAGTCCTAAATCACGTAATCGGGGCCGATTTCCGATCACGTGATTGGATCGGGACATCCCTACTGAAAACCAGACTACCATCATCAACACAGCTTCTGAAACCACAGCTGTGTGATAATATACACCACAGTATCAAGGAGAGGCAGCTGATACAGAAGCAGTACTTTGACCGAGGAGCAAAAAGGCTACCATTTCTGATGGAAGAAGAAAATGTGAGAGTAAAAGTCAAAGATAAATGGCAGCCTGCAGTTGTCGTGAGAGAACATGACAAACCCAGATCGGTCATAATCCAAACAGAAGATAGAAACGTCTACAGGAGAAACTGCAGACACCTTCTGAAAACCAGGAAAATTATTTTTCCACAAGAGAGCACTGAAGACATGCAGGATTTTGATCCTGTGACCAGTACAACTACAGAGACTAACCGGACATTTGTACCATCAACAGTCCCATCACCGATGAAAGGAATGGTGACACCAACTGTGAACCAGCAAGAGACAGTTAAAAGGTCCAGGTGTGGAAGACTGATTAGGCCACCAAAACGTTATTTGCAATGAAAATAAACAGTTATTTATTCTGTGAAGTTTGTAGATAATGTTCAACTATTTAATTGGAATTTGTATTTTTTCTTTGTGTTAGATAATTTTGCAAGTGGTTGTAAAAGCTTTTAGTTGTGTAATATAATATCAGAAGCAGCACTATTGTCAATAGGATTTCAGAATGTAGACTAGAAGACAAGAACTGAAAGGCAGTAGTTATAAAAGTTTATTTAGTTGTGGAAAATATCTAAAGGGGAAAGATGTGATGTATGGTGTTATTTTTTTCCCAACCACTAGGGGGAGTCAGTTACTTGTGTTATCTTATGCTTGCCTGTATGCAGAATGTCAGAGAGACAAACACGGACTAAGAAAGAAGACGCAGTTTAATACAGTCAGGTCTCCAAACATTTTTATAAAGGTCCACCATCATTACACGCGCATTTGAAGAGAACCCCAGGGAAAGCAGCCCCGAATGCGCACTGATGCAGCCTGCATGCGTGCAAGCACCCCACATCTCCAATGAATGGAAAAGACATAGATCAGATTTATTTATTGTGAGGAGTTCTACAAAAATCTACAATAAATTAAATTCTTCAAAGATTTTCTCGGTACCGGGGCTTCTCTCTCTCTCTGGAGGAGGATCTGTTAATACCGACTTTTAAAACTGAATAAAAATAATTAGTTTTCTCTAGTCAGTCAATATGTGGTTTCTTCAGTAATATTTATCTGTTGAATGGTCATTATTATTATTTTCTTAATTTATTACTGATTTATGTTTTTTATTCATTTTTTGTTATATTTATTTTTGAATTCATTATTTTGTGTTAAAAAATATATTTGAGAACATTGGAATGTTTTATCAGCACTTTTCTTGTGGATACCTGATGCGGCCCAGCTTCACCCAGACTCTCTTCTAGCGGCCCCCTGCTAAATTGAATTTGAGACCCCTGCTCTAAAAGACCCGAAGTATGAAAAACATGAACTTTGTCTTTAAATGAAACTCTGTTCTGCATTCAGGTTGTGGAGCTGCAGGTTGTCAAAGATCAGCTGTGATGCTCTGGTCACAGCTCTGAAGTCCAACCCGTCCCACTTGACAGAACTAGATCTGAGACGTAACAACCTTCAGTCTTCAGATGTTCAGCAGCTCCAGGATCTGGTCAAGAGTCCAAACTTCAAACTGCAGACTCTGAGGTCAGTAGAGGGTTTAAGTCAGTCCAGCTGCTTCCAGATGTTTGGTCCTAAAGTTAGTCTGAGAGCAAAGATGTAGAGTTTCCTGTGAAGCTGCAGCTTCTCAGTGAAGCTCTGAGGAGAATGATGACAGGCTTCAGGACAACAGTCAGCCAATCAGAGCAGCAGAAGCTCCAACAGGTGAAGATGACAGGAAGCTGCTGCTCTGAACAGAACTGAAGCTCCTCCTGCTCTTTCTGCTGCTGTGCTGCATCACTGACTGACACACCACCATCAGATAGAGACAAAACTTCATCTCTGGACTTCTGCCCTCTCATTGCAGGTTGGAGGTAGAGGCTCTCTCCATTATCAACTGATCACGCAGAGAGGAGCATCAGCAACAGCTGGTCTGCAGAGATGTTGTTCCTGGAGGTGGAGAGCAGGGTTATAGAGGAATCAGAGGAAGTGGAGATGAGTTTAAAGAAGTTCAATCTAAATTCAGCAGAATCTGATCATTTTCTAGAATGTCTGAAACTAGTAGAAACTTTCTGAGCATAAAGCCTGTTTTCTCCAGAGGACATGAATGAACAGAGTGGATGTTAGTGAGGAATGACAGAGAATCACTTTGATGCAGCTGCTGCAGCAACACTAACTGCATTGAAGCAGGAGGGAGAAGGGAGACACGTGCTGGCTGTTTTCAGAACTGCATCTTAGTGTCAGAAGGGTTTTATTGATTTTTTTCAACTATAGATTTTGAAAAATACATGTAAAAATATATATATAATTTATTGCAGAAATAATGAAATGTATTGATTAGAAAATAGTAAACAAACAAACAAAAACAAAGACACACTTATGTCACATTTGATTCATTAGATATAGTTATTATTAACTAAAGTCAGTAAAGTTTGGTTGATTGAAAAGCAGCGGGACGATGAACTTATATAATCCCACCCTATTTAGTTACTCCATTTTACGGTTTTGCATAATTATGTTATTTAGTTCAGATCAGATTAAATGCAACATTTTATTTCAATCACACTTCATGTAAGATGTTATTTATTACTTATTGATTATTAACAGAAAACAATTTTACATTATTTAGAAATCAGCACTACCTATTGCATATCAAGTTTTCTGGTAAAAATAGAGTGATTATTTATTATTCTATGAAATAATTCTTACATATGTTCAGTAACCGTAAGGATTCACACAATATGTAACAACCCTTGATTATCATTAGAACACATGATTAGCTTAATCCAGGTATCATTGCTACATATTTCAGACCAAGTAAACTTAATCAATACCTTATTGATTGGAATCAAAACATTTCAGTAATCATAACGGCATATTACAGAGTGTAAAACTGCTTTGTTGTAATTAAAAATGCTTGATTATTTCACCACATTCAAGTTAATGTGTTCACACATTTGGAATTATTCAAACATCAGCTGTTTTTTTAAATTCATCCTCATATTGTAAAATTAAAGTTACTTTAAACATTTTCTCGAATGTATGGATGTCTGAAAATTGTTTGAGCTGAACCTGTTCCAAATCTTAATGACACACACAGAAACTTTTCTTTGTGGCTCTTTTCAATATGAAATTAAAGTTCCTTCTTCTTTCCAGTTTGTATCCTCTTTCATTTTCTAAGAGCTGTTTTTGGATATTGTATGGTAATGTTTTCCCAATAGCTCTGTAGAGAGTTTGTGCAGTGTAAAAATCATTAAGGTCAGTTTTAAAATTCTGGATTGATAAAATAAATTGTTAGTGTGATCAAGATAACCGGCGTTGTGTATAATTCTGATACCTCGTTTCTGAAGCATAAAGAGAGGATGTAGTGAACTCTTATTATTATTACCCCAAACTTCTATAAAGTGGGTGAAATATGGTAATATTAAGGACATTTCACATGCGCTGCCATGTTACAGTCTGATCAGATGCACGTGAGATGCGCGTTCAGCGGTATTTACAAGTGAACAGCTGGATCTTTTTTCTGTTTGAAAACACGACCAGGTCCTTTCAAGTTTGTCTCGCGCTCCTCAAGCGGCTGTGTCTAATTCAGGCTGAAGCTGGAAAAGTGCAGAAGATTAAACTTTGGTTGGTGATTTTATGGAGGAGCTGTACCATTCCGTATGATACGCAACTTAAAATTTATAAGCTACAACCAAAACAGTGAAATAAAGAAAAACGAACATTAAACAAACAAAAAAGTCCAAAGGACATAACCTAAGATTGAAATCTATTTCTACAGAGTAAATCCTCATCTAAAAATGTTGACAGCATGCTCCTCTTGTTGTTTTAAACTGCTGCATCGGTACATTCCATTGAGGAAAACAACAGTAGGACAATGATTGGTACATTGTTGAATTGTAAAGTAGGTGTTAAAAGGTCTTCACGGACCGCATTGATGAAGTCTGCTCCCATTGGCTACCCGTCATGTGTCAATCAAACCCCCCAGACGATCAACGTCAGACCCACAAACGCTTATTGAGCCATCTGATTGGTCAATCTATAACTCTAATAACTTGTGATAATGGAAAAAAATCTTTAAAAAAAATAGGATTAGAAAAAAGAAGTTAATCAGAAAGCAGCAGAGGAAGAATGATTATTCTGACATATAAAATGACTGAGAAATAACTGTCTGTTTCTCAATGTAAGTCAATGGGACTTTGGCCTTTTTGCAACCCAGTGGTACTTCCTATATGGAACACGGAAGTAGGGGGGCTTGCTCTGTCCAGTTATTCTCATATACAGTCTATGTGCACAGCCCAGATCCCACATGAATGCATCACTCATTGGCGTTTTGACATGCCTTTCAAAGTGAAAGTTACACGTCACTGCAGTTACGCAGTGCAAGGGGCACTGGCAGATTTAAGGAGACAGCGCCGAATTTCAGCTGGGTTACAGAAGGTCCGGCAGAGAGACAGCAGAAGGGAGAAGAGATAACTGGGGCCCATTTCAAGAAGCAGGTTTTGTTGGAACTCGTGAACTTGAAATTCAGCAAAACTCTTGAGTTTTCAGTTTCAGAAAGAGAGATAACTTAAACCCGTGAAAGTGGGCGAAACCAAGCCCGTTTCAAGAAGCGGGTTAAGCTGAACTCAGAATCAATCACTATGGTAAGGATTTTAACAGACTGTTTTCATTCACTCCACCACCAGCATCGGGCGGGCGTGCGTGCACAGACCCAAACTGAACGAGTCTGACAGTGTCCGCTTTATTGCGCGCCGAAACACCAGACGTTCATTCTAATGAAATTATAATCATTCTTATTGGAGGTTGTTACACCTGCACACACATACAGGAAGCAGACTTCTAGAGTTGCAGAGATTATACGTGTTTTTGGTTTGTTTTGTCCTGACAGAAAGGCTGTGTGCACTGCTGCGACCAAGAATTTTTTTTAAACGCACCAAGAATTTTTTTTAGACGCACCAATGAAAAATCTAGTCGCAAATGCGACCAAATTGGTTGCACTCTAGAGTGCTGTATTGCCTTTCTGTGATTCAGCTTTGATCAAGAAATCTCTAATGAAAACAAGGGCCTCGTCATGTCTTTAGAAGGTCAAGTTTAGTCTAGGTATCTATTAGGGCTAGGAGATTAATTAATCTAATCGATTAATTCAAATTTGTTGTCTTGACAATTTATTTCTGGAAAAATCTAGATTTTATTTTCCAGCTTTCTGGGGCTTTTGTTGTCCTCTGTCTCTAGCACTGTTTGTCTATGCTTGTTTTAAATTAAAATATTTTTACTTTCTTTTAATTTTATTTTAATGATCACATTTTTGCTATTTCTTTTTATTTCTTTTGAGGTCAGTCTCTCCCTCCTTACTACCCAACCTAGCATACAAGTCA
>NC_050524.1:29467160-29469244 GCF_002922805.2 Oryzias melastigma | reverse complement strand
ATGTTCACCTGTAAGAAACATGATTGCATCGATCAGGAGGTCAACATAATTTTTCCCAGAGCTTCACAGATTCTCTGTGGGTTTTTTTTTAGTGGTCACAGCCCTGTTACCATAATTTAATACAATCCGCTCCATTTATTTTTAATTTGTATTTTTGGGCCTCCGTTGCCTGTGTCATAGTATTGATAAGTTAATTACATTAGATTGTAAATGGAACACTTGCATGTTTTAAGTTAACACACTTCCGAGAACGTCCACTAGGGGGCAACGTGAGACAGCAGATGCTTTATGTTGTGATCTTTTTGACTCTCTTTGACTTTTCCTTCTGCCATGATGTAAAGCCATTGGAGCACGTTCACTGCTGAATAAAACTACGTCAAGTTCAACTTATGCATCCTCATTTCTTCCACACCTTTGACATGGTTTTAGAAGCGGGATATTCATCTCCAAAAGGAAATGCCCGCCTTAACTGTTTTTACAACGTTTTTGAGCTGGACCAATACAACGATGCTAACACATTAGCATTTGGGGCACGTCTAATTCCTGGATGTATAACACCTAAACACCGTGAGTACATCTGTTCCGGATTACAAGTGATTACAACCTACGTTGGAATCATTTACTTGCTACAGTAAAAAAGAGCAAATACTAAAGTCCTGACAATGAACACAACGAATGATGGCAGAGAGATTTCAACCTCCGTGTATGGACTGGACTAGTCCCGGTGACGAACATAAACCATTCAAGCTCTTCAAACAGAAATGTGAACTCATGTTTGAGGGCCCACTTTCCGACAGCAGAAGACAAGAAGGTGAGACTGCTTTTGTTCTGGATTGGTGATGAAGGCTTGGAGATTTACAATACAGCTATTTTTGCAAGTGAGGATGACAAACTTAAACTCAAGCCAGTATGTGAGGAACTTGAAGCCTACAGCAGGCCACAGAGCAACTACATACTCGCCAGATTTCAACTGAGATGCTAGAAACAAGAAGACTTACCACTGGAGGAGTTTGTAACTAAAGCCAGGCTTTTGATTGATGAAGGTGGATACGCACCAGAAATGAAAGAGGAAACACTGAGAGACACATTGGTGTTTGGGCTCAAATCTGACCAAGTTAGAAGTGATGCGATTCGGGACACAACTTGATAAATAAAAATGAGCAGCTGGTGGAAACAAACAGAAAGTGAAACTCTTTTTTCCCCGGTTATTGGGGGAGTTCCGTTCTAAAAAGAACTGCTGAAGATTAAACCCGTGAATTAAGATTATAGATGTTAAACTCCTCACTACACACTTTCTCCACTCTTCTCAGACAGACATGGACATTTATAAATCCAGGATATAGAATGAAAACTAAGATCTTATCCCGATCATAGAATTATGAAGGTCTCAGGAGCCTGAAGCCGTTACAGACCTCAGCTGCAGCGGTAAAGTGTTACTGTTTTGAAAAGAAAAACCGGACAAATTAGGATTATTTTTCTCCTTTTTCTGACGTTAATCCTTCAGTGAGCAGCTAGAACACAAACAGAACACAATCAGCTTCTGTCTGTGTTTCATTTCAAGGCAGGTTCGCTCTTCTGAGCTGCTCTAAAAGCAGAAACTCCCTCTTGTGGTGAAACAGAAGAATACACCTTTCATGCCGAGTGCTGCGTCTTATTAGTGGGAGAGTAACTATTTTTATAAACAAATTACCAAAGTTAAGCTGAACATTATGGGGTGGAGGGTTGACTAATTTGTCAATATTCATTTACCTTACAAAAAGAAAGCAATATCAATGCTGGTCGCTACAATAAGTTAAATAAAGCATCAGTTCAGAGAGAAAGTTCATCCATTACTGCTGGTTTTGTCCATATGATGAAGGAAAAATGTGTTTTAAAGAGGCCGGAGCAGTGATATCGAACGTTTGGTCTGTGTGACCGGAACTTCTTTTTTAGGTGTGGTTTATCACCGTGGTATATCACTTTTTAATCCACACCCAGCAGCCAATCAGAATCAAGTATTCACCAGGACCATGGTACAAAGTCAGGAAGAGATAACAGAGAAGCTGATTGGAGGATCAGAGTCTAACTGCTTTCTGAGGAAGTGA
>NC_050524.1:29455860-29462529 GCF_002922805.2 Oryzias melastigma | reverse complement strand
TTGACACTGGCCGCCTCCGCAGTGCAAACCACGTTTGGTGTGAATGCACCTTTATGCTCCATTCACACTGAATGTAGCTGGCGCAACGGAGGCATCAAGTTTCAATGTTAAGTCAATGTAAAGATGCGATATGCCGCGGCACGTGAGCTTGACACAGCATATCAACCAATCAGGGACTCAGCTTTGGGCATGTGACGTTTTCAGTGACCCGATCAAAGGGTAGAAATAAACATTCAAGATGGCCACTTGATGGCAAGGATTTTCATCATGAACTTACATTCATTTGATCAACCCAACGGGGGAGGGGGGTGCTGGATTCCCAGAAACTGTCCCAGTTACTGTTGGACGAAGGCGGGATACACTCTGGATAGATTGCCAGCCTGTCACAGAGCTATTTGAGCTGGATGGACGGCTACGCTAGCCAGCCGCTGGGTGGATAGCTTAGCGAGCTAGTGACCTCCGCTACCTATAGCTGATCGCTGTCGCCGCTGCAGATCTAGCGAGGTCTACTGCAGGCTGAACAGCGGAGCTTCATGGGTTTATAATGTGTTTTCCTTATTTTCATCAAGACAACAATAAAAAGATCCCATAGTTTTATTATTATCTCCCACCTCTTGGGTTAAAGTTCAAAGTGGACCACAGACAGAAGTAACATTTAAAACAGACCTTAAGAGTGAAGTACACATAACCCAGAGAGACTCTGAAAGATCTAGTGAAAAGAAACACATGCCGATGCCTCTGTAGAGCTCTTCAAAACAGATAAACCCAAGCTACTCGCTCAACATCATCCATGATGTGTTCCAGAACGAAGTTGTTCAGAATTCCAGAAGAACTTCGATGGTTGCTCAGTGGAAGGAGCGTCAAGGCGTTGAGCAGTACATTTGACGGGGTTAAAGAGAGGCGGCAGACGCAAATTTGACGTGCCTTTAGTGTGAATGCACCATTAAAGGGTTAACGGGTCAAACGAGCTAAAACTTTGATTTTTTTTTCCCTCCACACAATACAGATGGCTAAGAAGAAGTTGATTAATCAAGAATATTATTTCATAATTTTATCAATGAAATATTCAGAAGTATGTTGACCCTAGAACCCTATTTAAGCTCTCCTCCTGTTGTTTCCTTCTATTCATATATCATCTGTAAGCCCCAACCTAATCATTTCTTGTGGTAGCCCGACGGGAAAGTAAGTTATGAGCATGTTCAGCACTTTATTTAGCTCTTCCCTTTGGGGATCAAGCAGGCGTTTGCTCACAGAAGCCCTAATAAATCTGCAGTGCCTGTCTGAAAAACACATGTGGTTTGACTTCACACATGGGATTTCACACGTGACTTAAATGTACAAGAAAGTTATATTATAAAAAAAAAAAAGAAAGGCCTTGTTATTATAAACTCAAGACAGCAGTCCATATTTGACCAGGAAGTCTACTTTGTGTGTCGGGGTCAGGGGATGCTTGTGTGTGCGTGCTTGCATGCATACATGCTTGTGATTGTGCATGTGTGGGTGTTTGCATGTAAATTCAGTATAAGCCCTCGGGCCACACCCACACATTCTGAAGTTAGCCATTCATTGAGCAAGAAAGATCCAGTCAAGCAAAGTAACCTCAATCTAAATTTCTATGACTGCACACTGGCAGTGTTTATTTTAGCCTTTGCTATCTTTTGTATGCCTGATGGACTTAGCTTCACAGGGAGCAGACATGGTCTTGCTTGTGGGGGCGGTGTCCAGAGACAGAGAACCTTCATAATTCATAGCCATCGTCAGATCTTGAGGCTACTAATATGCGTCCTCCCTGCTCTTGCTGTCTATTAACATAGAAACTCTTGGAGTACAGGTAGCATTTCCAGGCACACACAGGTACAAAAAAACAAGTTGTGTTTATTACACAATATGCACAACTTAAATTCCCACTCCGATCAACTTGTGATTTGTTTTAAAAGCCTTCCCAGTGGCCTTTTGATTATGATTATGCAATTTTTAGCCAAAATGTAGAAAATTGTGTTGTTTTCTAGGACATAGTTTCTGCAGTTCATTAGACATTCACCTCAAAGTTGTGGGCCCCCTTTTCCCATCATCCATCTCCAGCCCCTCTCAACCCACACCTAACATTACCGGTGTGACGAAAATGGCGAGTAATATAACATCTCTGTCAATCAAACTCTCGCATTCGCTAAACCCCTCATCTGGCCCAGCAAGCGTGTCTAGTTCAGGTTCTGGAGAAGAGAAGATGGTATCTTCACATTGACTGCAGTCAAATGAGCCGCTGTTCACATTTCTGTGGTCAAATCAGCATCACTGGATTTTTGGTGTGAGTTTCATCCAATACTTACGGTAGCAGGACTGAGAACGCTGGAAAATCTCCACCAGACTCCACGGAGCTTCTTGATGTGACCACGGAAATGTGAACGGCGGCTCATTTGACCGCAGTTGGAAAGGATTGTAAATCAATGAAAGAGCATTTTGATGTTAGCTTTGATTATTTTATCAAGAACTCTGAGAAACCAATGATTGAATGTATTGATCACAGCAACGTCAATACACATTGGAGAATTAGCTAAAAGAGTCTTTGGTGAACTGGAAGGAGAAAGAATCAGGATTTTGGAGGAAGTTCTGTCCATGAAGATCTTCACTTCCTCACCGGAGCTGACATTCGGATGAGGACCAAAAGCCACGCCCCCTCACAGGAGATTTTGGAAATAGAGGTTTCAGATAAAAAAAAAAAATGGCTTTTTAAGACATTTACATTGTGGGGTTTTGGCTAAAAATGTCATAATTATAATTAAAACACTACTGGGATTTTTTTTTTAAATAAAAAATGGTCACGGGGGACCTTAAGACTTGATTTTCTTTATTTATGTCCACAGAAATGGCACGAGATCATAGGAGTGGGTCTTTAAGCGACTGCAGAAGGTTTAGAAAAATCCATTTTATGTCAATTTGAAGATCCAACCCAAACATGGAATTTTAGAAATTCACTGATAGTGAACCCAAAGGTGCATATATAGACAAATACATTTATGCATTTGAACAATCCAGACGTATATAGTGTCAAAATATTGATTCTCTTTCATAAGAATCTGCATGAACTGGATGGATACTAAGCCAGGGCTGGCAGCTCAAGCCATTGAAACTCCCCTCCACCACAGATGACAGAAGTCATAGAGATCGAGGTTGGGATTTAAGTCTTCCAGCTGTTAAATTCCACCAAGCTTTTCAATTTGCTTTCCTGCATCTGCGAGTCTCAGGTGGCAAATTCTCTAGTTTATGAGCTTTCACCTTTCACCCTGCTCTGTGGATGTGACCAACTTGTTTTTTTTTTTAAGTCTTTCGAGAAATTAATTTTCGGGCACTGTTGTGTGTTCTGTGAATAGAGGCTGAAAGAAGGTCTCTGAGTGTCGCCAGCACATCCAGTATTCTTTAAAACACACATCCATCAGTACTATATATTGTCTTGTTATCAGCACTCAAAGGTTCAGTAAATCAGTGGTGATCCTGCGTTACACCATGTAGCCAATATATTAGGACTTTTATTTCTGATTAAAGATCGGAGCAGGGCGAAATGTTATTCAGCCTTGTGAGTATAAGAGAATGTGTTGTAATTTTACTAAAGATGGACATGTGGTTCATTTAACCTCAAGAAAGGAGGAGCAGGAAGTGCGAAGTACCTGCATGTCAAAGAAGACTGAGCTGATGAACGGGAATGCTTTGCTTTGATGTAACATAACTGTAATCGGCTAAAGATGAAAATAACACATAAAGAAAAGAAAATGTAAAATTGTAAATATAACCATCAGAAGCGTTTATTTTTATCGTTTTGTTATTCTCATCTATCTTTGTTCTTTTACGTGTGCTATGCCCATTTCCGGCCTGCGTGGATTATGTGCGGCTGGCTGTTCCTCTTGACTGCGTTGTTTGGATGTTGGGGAGGAGACCGGCTCAGCATGGCTTTATTAAAAGGGAAATGTAATACACTTTTGTTTACTATACTCTCATTCTCTGACCAGGCTTCTCTTTGATTTTGTAACAGTTAATAAAGACAAAAAAATGTTTTGGTTTTGTTCGTTTGATGAATACAATCCATGTAAATATCACAAGCAAAACAAAAATGTATATTTTTACGACTTCTGAGTTATTACTCTTTCATTTGCAAATAAAATATTCTATAACAACTGAATTTGTCTAAATCTGGTTTGATTTGACAGTATAATTGCTTGGATTTTCAAAATATATCCATCTATTTTTTTAAATTAAAGGCGCCGCGTTGTGCTGTGTGTTCATAGAGGAGCTTTTCTATGTGATTTATCTCACCCAGCTGGATTTTGAATCTGCCAAAAATCTTTACAGTAAAGGCCGACTTGTTCTGTAAAGAATATGATAGGAATACATGAATATATCAGTAAATCTCTAGAATATCAAACAGGTCTTTCTGCTGACCTGCGTTTCACACTCAGATCTCACTTGCAAGTTAAAAACGATTATTGCATAAATTCTTAAACCATTGTTAAAACAGCAGCTGCAGTCTTTAAAGCCCCAATCTAAATATATTTTTGTTCTTTTGTAAAAGCGTTCTCAGAGGTCTGTTAATCATGATTATGCTGCTTTTAGACATAATCAAAAAACTTGTGTTGTTTTTATCGATACATATTTTCTACAGAGCAATAGGAGTTCATCAGGAAGTAACCCTACGTTGTTATCCCAGTAACTCTTTGTTTGCACCAAGGGTGTCAAACTCACTCTGGTTGATTTAACCAGTCTCAAGTAACCATAACCAGTAACCATAACAATAAAACAACCTATCATCAACTTGTTATCTATAGCTTTGTTTTTGTTTTGTTTTTTCTTAGTTAATTTTATTATTATTATCATTTTGACAACATTTTGGTCATAGTGGTGTCACACTTGATCATTTTTAGTAGCAACTTAACAGCAGTGAGGCTGACAGGGAGCCTATCTTACCCAGATGTGGCATGTACTTGCAAAGAAATGCGGTTTAATTCTTGATCTCTTGTAATTTCTTCTCCTTTGCTTCCCCTAGTGGCGGAATTGCGCATTGCGGCCATTTCTTTAAAAAACCATAACTCGCCACAAGAATGGGCAAGAAACTTTTTTTTTTATTTCCAACATCATTATATTTTTTCTCTTCATGACTGACTGGAAATTATTCATTTCATCCTTCGTTTTCATCCTTGACATTTAACAAGCTTGAATTTTGTACACAGTTAGAAGCCACAAGATTGGTTTGTTTCTTGTCAGGAAATTCTGATCGTGGTGATTAGAACATTTTGATTTCGTTAGAACACCTCGTTTATTTTAGATATTAAACCTTACATTCCCATCTTAAGGTCCTGTTTGTGTTACTGTATAAAAGGTGATGGGCCCTCCCAACAGGAATCTCACCTCTTTCCAACGTGTATCTTTTTACTTTGTTGAATAAATACTTTCGAAACCGTTTGACAAACATGGTTTATTTTATCTGATCTAACAAGTTTCCACCACAGTCAGATGTCGTATGTTTGACATATTAACAAGAATAAAATTAGGAAGAAAAATATTAGATTATTATTAGTACACGACAAAAACAGGCCCCTAGAAATAAGTCAAAACTCCCTAAAAAACGAAAAATAATTTTTAAATAAGCAAAAAAAGAAAAAAAAAAATGGTACAAAAAAATTCTACCATTTAAGTAGAAAAAATTACCAAGGAAAAAAATGTATCCACAGTGTTTTATTATTTTTATTTTTTTTCCAATTGAAAAACTTTCTCGATTGAGATCATTCTTCTTGCAAGACCGAAAGAACAATCTTTTTAATTTAAGATTCAGTTTTAGCAGTGTAGCACCTTTTTTGCCACTGATGGGGTTGCAGAAATGTTTGTACGAAACATGATGCATGAAGACTTCTGTTTTCACAGCATGATAACATCTTATACACTCACCACTTCTTTTTAACCCTTTAACTGCCTGCTCAACAAAACGGTCAGAAACATTTAGAAATCATGTTTTTAAAAATATTGATTGTGTGTTTTATTCCCCAAGGTACGGAGTCCCTAAAAGAAAAAAATAAATAAATGTAAGAATTAGGGCTGCCACGATTAGTCGACTAATCGGCGACTAATCGACTATTAAATTAGTCGACGACTAATTTAATAATCGATTAGTCGTTTCTTTATAATATATGGAGTCAGAGTGTGGTAAAGTTAAAAGATATAATAGCATCCTGCTAGCTTTTTGGACTATTTTGACATTTATTGAGGATTATTAGGCTATTTTTGAGTTTAGCTAATATTTCAGCTACATGCTAGCTATGTTGGCTAATTTAGGATTTTGTTTAGGCTATTTTGGAGTTTAGCCAATATTTCAGCTGCATGCTAGCTATTTTGGCCAATTTAGGATTTTTTCAGTTTTAAAGCTAATAATGGTTAAGATGTGTGCTTTACATCCAGTTTGTGCATGACCCGATTAGTCGACTAATTGGAAAAAATAATCGGTGATTAGTCGACTATTAAAATAATCGTTTGTGGCAGCCCTAGTAAGAATATTTTTTTCCAAGAATTAAAATAATAAAAGAATAATAACAATAATTCTGGTTAGTAATGCGCAACGGATAGTAACTGGTGTTAATTAGCAACCAAAAGATTGTTTCGTTAACTCAATTTTTAGAAAAAAAAAAAAAA
>NC_050524.1:29450051-29455759 GCF_002922805.2 Oryzias melastigma | reverse complement strand
TATATATTTTTTTTTCTTCAATTTTTTTTTTTTTTATTTTGATGTCCCTTTGGGAGCTCCATACCAAGTCAATAAATACCAGAAAAAAATACATTTTTTCTGTTTATTTTCCTTTTTCTTTTTAGGTAGTTAAAGGGTTAAAGGACACTTTTGGTAACTAAAAATAAAAAGGCTATATTCTCCTCTATATATATATATATTCGCCTCTCAGCTTGATACTGACGCTGGTAGCAACGGGGTCACGGATATCTGTTGACCTGTCAGCTAATTATTGACTGACATTCATCTCTTCCCTGTGAAAAGTCCTTCTAGTGTGCACAATCTATTGAACTGCCAAGACGGAGAGTCTCTTTTTTCCCTTGTTAAAGGGGAAGTGTGGGACTTTATCTCTATATATCGATGCTCACCGTTTTGTATAAAGTTGAGGAACTGGAGTTAAACTCCAATTAAGACACAATCAACGCAAAGGGCCTCAAACAGTTCCCGGACATTTGCAGCATTTGTGGAAGAGTCGGCCGCTCATCATTGGAAAAACAGCCTCAGTATTAAGAAGGATCATATTTTCAAGGGCAAATGACATTTCTGCACGCCCTGTTTTATGCTTTGTTCCTATTGTTCCGCATGATTAGCCATGTGTGATGACACTGTTATAAACCCATCTCATTGACATACCCTTGCACATTTATTCATCCCATGCTCTACTTTTGGTTACACAATGGGACCAACTAAAAAGTGAATTTCCAATGTTAAACATCACAAATGTCATCCATTGACATATTCCCGCTACATTTATAGACAAAGTCGATGGTTGCAGCCGGCAACATTGATATTATAATGAAGGTTATGAAACCGTGTGGAATGAGCGTGATGGAGTCTAACAACTGTGTGCTGATGGGACACATTCATATCACATTAGTGTGGAAGATGACAAATGAACTCATGAATAGAACAGAAAACACACAAAAAACCACCCTATTCATGTTAAATCAATCCTTATAATGTTAACTGAAAAGTAATTGTGAACCTCAAGGTTAATGACTGATGCTGGTGAGATAAGTGGTGGCGTTTTTGCCTCACAGGTAGGAAACCTACTGGTATAATTTGCTGATACGGAGCTCCTTAGAGGAACCATGGAGCAGGTCAGTGAACGCTTTTGTCCTTCAGTGAAACATATCTACTATGACTGATTCTTCTAGGATTATAACACCCCTACAGATGTCTGGCTTTGCTATTTCTCTCACACTATAATATCACCAGTGGGATTTGGAAAATAGACCCTCATTGAGCCATACATAACAGTAATGAAATGCCTCATTGCAAAAAATATGAACGGTTTGGTTCTGAGTTGGGTTTGCTGTCCTACGCTAGGTTCACCCTGGTTGCGGAAGCGTCGCGGAGTGTGCGCGGCATCTGCCCTCTCCTGCAATTCAAACCAAACACACATTTTTGCGCGACAATCGACAGGAGCTTTATTTTGTTTTTACCATCATGAATAAGTTATTAACCTAAAAATATTACCCAATGTTTCTGCTAAGAAGATGGAAGTAGTTAGTAGGTCTAGACTTCTTTAATATATCTGTTGTTGAGATACAGAGAGAAGCATGTGTGTTGTGATTGTATGTTTATTTTCATGTCTACAGTCTGTTTAGATACAAGAACATGATCATATTTGTCAATCGCGGTGTTTTATTGTGAAAAATTGGTTATATTTTTTTAAATAAACCGTATTTTCTCATGTATCTTGACGTTCCTGCCAGAATTGACGCAGATCGCTTGCGCACAAAATAGACCAGATACTGAAACGATCCACTTTACGGCGCGGGCCTTCCGCCTGGTTCACACTGGACGCAGAAAAGCTGCGAAGCGGCACGGAACGGAGGCCTCTTTCATTCAGCCCTTGTTGACCTATAGTGTGGTTGACTCCAGGCGTGAGCTTTCTGTGGAAGACCACGGAAAGCTCACGCCGTGCAGCGGATTGTTTCAGCGTCTGGTCTATTTTGAGCGTGAGTCAGTTCTGTCAATTCTGGCAGGAAGTTATATCAAGATATGATGAGCCGCTTTTCTCCTTCAGAATCTACTGGAATGACGTTGATTGTGTTAACGGTTGAAAACTTACACTAAATCAGAGAACATACACACTAAGAACTCCAATGTTAAAGGCCTCGTGCGGTGAAAATCATGATTTTTCTTAAACTGCAATAAAACATTAGTATTTATGTCACAAATAAACCCCCGTATAATTATTTTGTCACCCGCGGCCCCGTGCACTCTCTTCAAGCGTTCAAAGATAGCGCGTTCGCTCAGATTTTGGGCAGCCACCGATAAGTAGGTCCGCTAGTGTTGTGATGACTTTCTGGGCATGGAATTACTTAATATAATAGAATCTGGACTGCCGTGGATTTGGGGATTCGAACGGGATAATGGTGAATAGGAGTGTGGTATTTGGGTGCAGTAATGTGCCGAAGAAGGGGGTCTCCCTTCATGAATTTCCCGTTTCAATAAAGGAGAGGGGCGCTCCCCGGTCAGGGGGAGACTTTGAGCCCTCCCCGGCCCTCCGGAGGAGGAACGCGGGGGGGTGTAAGGGCACCTGGCGGGCGCGCGCCGGGCGGCCAGGGTGAGGCCGCCGCGCCGCGCTGAGGGGGGTTTGCGTTTCCGAGGCCCCGGGCCGGGCATGGGGGGCGCCGTGGGTTCGCCGGACGGTCGTCCGGCGCCGGCCGCACAAAGGGTTTTTACTCCCTCCCGGGGCCGTGAGACGGCCGGCGGGGTCCTCCTGCGCCCCGCGCGGAGGCCACCCCCACCGGCCGTCTGGAAAGAGGACCCGTGCGAGGGTTGGTTGCGCACGGGCAAGGGAGGCCGAGAGGGCGGCGGGGAAGCGAGCCCACCCGTCGCCGCAGCAGCAGCAGACCCCCGTCCGGGGGGAGGGCCTCTGTCCGCCTAGGCCCTGGAGGAGGACGACAAAGGACGCTCCGCGGCAGCGGCGGCGCCTTTCCTTTTCCGGTAATGATCCTTCCGCAGGTTCACCTACGGAAACCTTGTTTTACTTTTACTTCCTCTAAATAGTCAAGTTTGATCGTCTCCTTGGCGCCATCGCTGTATGAGCTTTCACCATCGTCATCCGAAGCCCCTGTATCCTCAGATGAGGAAACCTCCGGTTCAAACTGGTAGGGCTGTACACCCTCCAAACCCTGTGTCGTTAAAATTCCCGTGTTTGATGAAGGCTCATCACCTTCATCCAAAGAAATATCCGCTAAATCGTGGTCTACGTCGCTTCTCAAACCGTCCGCCATTGTTGTTTACACTCTGGGATCCCTGAAGTGACGTCACGTCACCATCTATCACAAAAATTTAAAGCTGTGCACAACCATAAAATGATCAATAAAATTGCGCTGGATCATTTTAAGTGAATATTTTTATCAGATTCGTTTTCCAAGTTCCATTGACTTTCTAAATTAAAAAAAAAAAAAAATTGCCACTGCACGAGGCCTTTAAAGGGTTAAAAATAGATACCCCAGCAGAATGGTTATTCTGACAAACAGAATGACTGAGTAATAGCGGTTTATTTCTCAATAGGACTCAAAGGGATTTCGACTTTCTGGGATGACTGGGTACTATTTGGAATGTGAGGTCAGAGAGGATAATTAGTCCAGTCCTCCATATACTGTCTACGGTCCATTCTGAATTCACATAAAACTCCTAATTTTCTTTTTTCTGTTTCCAGAAAATGAAGACACAGGTTACACAGGTTGGCTCCTCCTTTTCTAGTGGTCTCTGCCTTCAAACTGCCAGAATCCCACACAAGGCCCTCATAATCACTTCAATCATTTCACCCTTTTGTGGTTGACAGGAGATAGCGCTCTTGTTATCAGTAATGCTGATGGGATCTTAATGAGATTAGCAAAACCCTTCATCACATATCAGACATCATCAGTTTAGATGAGTTATTTGGAATCCCAGTTGAAACCTGTGGAAACCTAAAGAAGTGTTGCTAACAAACTGAAATGTAGAGCTCCACTTTTATGCTTTTTTTTTTTTTTTTTACCTTGATGAGTTTTAATTGCAATAAATATATTTTTTTATTTCACTTGCAACGAGTGGAATTTATTCTGATTGTAAATAACAAAATAATATGCAAATGAAATATTTCATTATGCTTCAACAAACATTAAAAAGTCATTAAAATGTTTTGTTTGTCTTTGGGCGCCTGGAATTACAAACCGCTACAGTATGTTTAAAGCTCCCTCTAGTGGAACTGTAAAAAAATGTTAATGGAACAATAAAGTATTGTGGCAATTTTTAAAGAAACATTACATACAGAGTTGAAGCTTTTAATAACACATTTGTGTTGTTTGATTGGCATCCATCTTAAAAATATCATCTTTTAATATGTTTAAATTAGTACAAGAAGTTCAAACAAAGTATAAATGCTTGATATGATGTTTTTCACTAGTTTTTAAGCCAAAAATGCAAAAATATTGCATTATTTTGATGGTTGAAAACCATTTGATAGAATCTATAAGACACTATATGTGGAATGTTTCATATTGTGTTCCTTACTGAATCATTCTTTTCAAATAAGACCTAAATGAATAAAAGAATCGAATGCTTTTGACTTGCAGGAACAAACAGAGTGCACACCTGTTCTGCAGAACATGTCTCTAGGCACCGTATCCCTCAGCTGAGAGCGGAGGAGCCAGCTGAGGACAAGCTGTTGAGGAAAATTTACGTCTGCTTGTTTCAGCGCGGACACCATGAACGGTGGAGGTCAAACTCTCCCTACAGTGACAGACAGATGCACAAGTAAGAGGGTTTTTTTTCTGTCTACTTTTCTAGGAAAAACTGTCTCAAAGTGTGTGTCCTTGTTGTCTTTGAAAGTTGGAGACATCACATGACAACAATGTGGGAGGGAGGGGGAAACGAACACCTTATTTGAAAAGGAGGAGATGAGGATGAGCATCAGTTAAACCAGTAAAGAGGTGTTTCAGCCTAAAAAAGGGAAGCGGGTTGCACAAATCTGCTTATAAATCTGCTATTTAGGATTGTTTTTGTGCATTTAACAAATAGATCAATTAAAGGACAGCAGTAAGCTAATTTTAAATGATCATTTTACAATTTAAACCAGCCCTTTGATCCAACAAATTTATAATTAGTGTAAACCAGTGATGTAGTCTCTTCAAAATTAAAGCTGGACAAAAATAACTAAATCTGGTGCATTTTGTCAGATTTTTTTTGGCACAGTCTTTTATCTCATCCTGTTCTCACCTTGTCTTCGTCACTGCTGACTCCAGCACTTTTAAATCGTGTCTTTTGACAAACATCAAAGATTTGGGGAAGCCATGAAGAAGGTGAATTTGCCTATTAAACGGCACGGGCCTGTTGGTCTAAATAAGTGGTCTGCAACCTGCGGCTCCAATGTCATATGTGGCTCTTTTACCCCTCCATTGTGGCTCTTTTCTTAAAATAAAATGTTTTAAACATTTTTTTTTTTAAGTAAATGTAAAGAGAAAAAATAAGTAAGGAGTAAAGGAAAAAAAAACGTAAATTAACTTAAACTTTATCCATCTCATTCACAAACTGTTGATGGACAGTATGAATCATTCATCGAGGATCCTAACAACAGCAGCTGTAATTCTCCATCAATCCTTTGTAGTTTATCAACGTCATACAGACACATTTGGACTTAATTTTGAGCTTAATTTATCACAGAAAAT
>NC_050524.1:29440291-29449951 GCF_002922805.2 Oryzias melastigma | reverse complement strand
CTGACGTCACATCTTCCCCTTAGTCTGCCTGAGGGTCAAAGCCCCGCCCCCCCTACAGCTATACACACATATTAGTGTATATCAGCTATACACGCATTATTCAACTTCCTCTTCTTTGACTGTAGAGCTCTTACTAAATGGGGCTCGACTCAAATTTGGGCATCCTAGTCCGCCTCTAAGGCAGTGGTGGGAGGAGTTTAGAACTCTTTTTCAGATCGGTCTGCAGCCTGAGGTTTTGGAGCTGCATGTGGCTCTTTGATCTTTATATTGCAGCTCTCTGGTTGTAGAAAATGTAAGTGATTTTAATTTTAAGAAGTGAAGTATTTTTCTACTATAGAGCCCATTAAGTGAAACAAACATTCTAATAAGTCAAACTTTATTCAACTCATTCACAGTTAAAGCACAATACAATTCACAACGGGAGCCTTCTGTCTACAGTAGCAGTGATGCCCCAGCAACTCACAGAGCAGTGCGATTTTGTAGTTTAACAAAGTTTTACTAAAACATTTTCATGTGTTTTTAGAGTTCCCGGTCCCACAGAAAAACAGTTAGCCATGTGCATTTGTCTATATGGATCTGTCGATGTGTGTCTGTGAGCAGAGAATAGCAGAGAATGGCTAAATATGTGTGTGAATATTAACAGTGCAGTTGTGTGTGGTCGCATGCTACAAATACACAAAAGAGAAAGGAAATGAGGATAGTTTGGAAAGAATATTTATTGATTTAATCCATTTATGAACAGTTTTTGCAAAGCTAAAACACTTTCTCCATAAAAATAATTGGGAATATAGTACATTTTCTAACTACTTCATGATTTCCATAACTTTGTTTTCATCTTATTTGATTTATTTGCATTCTATGTTCTTTATATACACAATGTTTGGATTTTTTAACTTATAAATTGGATCATTTCAAAGTTGGCAATAAAAATTCTAAAACTGTCTAAACTAATAAATTTGAGTCTTAAATTCTTCTGGTTTTTTTCCCTCCAAAGTGAAAAAGAAAATATTTAAATTCCGGAACCAAAATGCGGAAAATATTTATGGTTTCTCAAACGTCGGAGAAATGTTTGAATGATCGCACAACAGAGCTGAGATTCATCTAAAGATATTTAACTTAAAAAGTTCATTTGTGAGTCCAGGTAAAGTCAACAACATCTGGTCTAACATGTCACCTCTGCTACTTTTATGTCAGAATAAAATACATTTTTAAGAACATTATATTTATTGTTCAGCAGATTTCCAAAGTCAAATTCTTGTATCTACAGATCCAGATGTGTGATGAAGTGTTCACACCATAATTCAGAAGTTTTTTGTTGTTGGTTTATTACTAAGCAGAGTTATTAAGAGATTGTTTTGAACATTTGATAAAGGTTCGTGCGGCTCAGAAAACAGAAACACAGTTTGTGTTAGGAGTCCAACTCAATAACATAATTTTTTATCTCATTTCGCAATGTCTTAAAAAGCAAATAAGAAACTGTTACAGATCGTATGCAAGAAGGAACCTCGACACAAAAAGGACAACAATACAATACTCAATACAATTTGTTTAGAAACAAAAATATTTAGCAAGATATTATTTTCCAAAGATTCCTTATATATATTTTTATTTGGTAATACTAATAAGGAAACATGTTTAGGTCTGAGTTGCTGTCTTTGATGGACAGTGGGTCTACTTAGTGGCTGCATAAACTACGTATGACTTGTATTCGCTCTCTGCTGCAGCTCTTATCCTGTTCCGTCGGAAACTGACTGCTGCATCACAATCCAGGTCCTGTAATGTAGTAAAGTTACAATTTAAACAACTTCAATTTCTCCCAACTAGGAATTTGGGATCAAATGTTTTTATTTACCTTTTTGAGTTGTCTCTCTGCTGGAGCTGAAATAAGCAAAAACAAAATGTTTAAAAAAAATTGTTTGTAAGATTTTTTTTATGTTTTATCAAATCAACAATTTATACCTTTTGGACAAGACCTGATTTTCATGAACAGCATGACGATGACCATCACAAGAAAACCAATAATGCTTCCCAGAATTATGATCTGCAGATCTGGTAATCTGGACACTTCTAAATAGTGAAAAAACGTGAATAACTTACTTGTTATCTAAAAGAGCTTTTAGTAAAAATGTGTTGATATTTTTCTGAATGATCTTACCATAAACCTGCAGACATGTTCCACCAACAATGACTGCGCTCCCATCCTTGTAAGTTCCACAGAAATACAGTCCAGAGTCGGAGGAATTCACATTTTTGATGTTGAGAAAAACATGCGTGATGTTGGACGTCATTAGAAATCTATCTTTGAATCCATTCTTCATCGTGGCGTTGACGTCTGGAGTTAACATTAATGAGATGACAGTAGCGTTGGGTCCATCATTCAGTTTGAACCAGATAATATGTGCGATTAAGGTGCTGAAGTTTGCGCACTGCAGTGTAACTTCTCCCTCAAGTTGAACCTTCAGTGTTTGAAACTCAGAGAGTGAAAAGGAGATCAGACCTGAAATATAAAAGAGAAATTTCAATCCAGCAAACTAAACAGTTTCTGAGAGCAATCCAATCCAACCAGAGAATCATAAATGCTTTACACACAGAAAACCATGAAAGNAAAAGAGATCAGACCTGAAATATAAAAGAGAAATTTCAATCCAGCGAACTAAACAGTTTCTGAGAGAAATCCAACCAGAGAATCATGAATGGAAAAAACCATGAAAGGAGCTGAAAAGTAAATGTAGGAGTACTTACTGAGGGTGCAGAGTGAAGCCAGAACCACGGTAAGGTTCACCATTGTGTGTAGAGCAGAACTCCACCTTGCAGTGCTTGCTAGTGAACTGTGCTCCAGATGCAAAGATCTGAAGGTAAGGAGGTGGCTTGTCTACTGAGTGACGCAACATGGCCCCGTCATCCTCATAATTCACATGTTAGTGCCACAGCATCTTATTTTTTTGTAGTGAGAAGTTATGTCATGAGAAGATGCAACTGAAGCTTTCACAGACATTATTGTTAGAGATGCTTCTGTTTAAAATGTTTCTGACCTGTAGTATTTATCAATGAGTCTTTGCTTATTATGTAGCACAAGTTGTGATGAAGTGACTTTTATATGAAAAAAGTAGAATTTGGACTCTGTTGTCAACATTTATTCAATATTCCCTAAAAAAATGAACTTTATTTTAGATTTTCAAAATGAAGAGAGTTTCTCATGCTGAGGTCGTTGCATCTATTTGCAGTGAGGCAGTCTGCTTTGATTTGTTCTGGCCCAAGTGTTCGCTTTATTAAGGCAGCCTTTTTAGCTTTGTGGTTTTATCAGTACAAAGCTACAGAGCTTTTGAAAAAAAAAAACAAAAAAAAACAATTGAGTCTTAGTCTAAAACTGCAGCAGACCACAGTTTTCAAACAGGAACTTTAGCTAAGAGCTTATCTGAGGTCAACACATACAAAATGGTGGCGAGAAAACATCTAGTAATGAACCTAATTCTGCCACAGCAAATTTAACTCTCAAAGTCCATTTGGTTTTGAGA
Organism: Oryzias melastigma; assembly: GCF_002922805.2. Lineage (NCBI taxonomy): Eukaryota > Metazoa > Chordata > Actinopteri > Beloniformes > Adrianichthyidae > Oryzias > Oryzias melastigma. The sequence continues at coordinate 29,446,436 of NC_050524.1, read as the reverse complement.
GTGTGATTGATTCAGTTCCTATACCAGCTTCATTTACGGGCACATATAGACAAATAACCACACACACTCACATCTAAATGACAATTCAGAAGCATCAACCCACCTAAGCAAATTTTGGACAGTAAGAAGACACCAGAGTGTTAGGGGGAAATCTGTGCTTATCTGGCAACAGTTTATCCCCACACCAACATGCACTGTGGTGTAATATATTTAATTTTTTTGGCCTCATGCACTTCAACACAACATGGATTAGTTGTACTTCGATGTCATTACAGAAAGCCAATTAAGACCATTGGAGCTTTATGCCGGGTTCACACCACACGCGGAAGCCCAGCGTAATGAAGTGTGCGCGGCATCCGCTTCACCTGCAGTTCACACCAGACGTGTATTTCTTTGTGACGGTCCACAGGCGCTTCTTCTCAGCTGTGGTTCTTTAGAGCTTGTTCAATTAATTTGACATTGTCCATCTTAACATGTGAAGAACGGCTCTCTGCCTCATTCTCATTGAATGTGTTTTTAAACACTCAAAACAAGACACCCCGCTCCGTAGTCGGCCCACTGCATTGACATGTGTCTTTTTTTTAGTCACGTGACTCCAACGGTTCGTCACGCAAACCTAGACAACTCAAAACGCTTGTATGAAACTTTTTTTGCTTCTGGAAGTGCTATGGGAATTTCCCAGGAGGGGATTGCAGTGACAAGCACAGCTCTCCGCTATGCACACACACAGACATGTGCACTCACAGCGAGCCTGCATGGAGAAATGGCATTTGCTGACTGAGCAGCGGATCGAAAATATCCTGATAACTGTGAGGATATTTCTAATCCAGAGTAGGTGTTTATCACAGATGAAACTGTGAAATTGCTGAGCTCTTACATTCATTTAATATAGCAGGAAGCACATGCTTTTTTAAAGGCACAGAGGGACAGTCTTCATGAAAAGTTTGCAGTCTATTGTTCTGAATTAAAAGAAAGAAAAACTTTTTATGTTGTTATTTTTATTTCTAAAAAGGAAACAACTTTTAATTTGTTTTATGAAAAGTTTTTGGGGGAAAAAAGAATTGGGTGTGCATATTATTGTTTTAGGAGTTTAAAACTGTCATCTTACAAATGAGCATAGTGTGGTTTATATGTGGTGTTATCTTGTTGGTGTGTGATGGCCTGTGGGAGCAATCTATGTTGATCAGTAGCAAACAGCACCTTAACAATGCTTTCAACGCTATCTTTGTGTAGCGGTGTGTGTGTGTGTGTGTGTGTTTGCTTCACTTCTCCTGGAAGGCAGTATGATGAAGCCACATCATGTTACCACAGCTGACGTCACATCTTCCCCTTAGTCTGCCTGAGGGTCAAAGCCCCCGCCCCCCCCAACAGCTATACACACATATTAGTGTATATCAGATATACACACATTATTCAACTTCCTCTTCCTTGACTGTAGAGTTCTTACTAAATGGGGCTCGACTCAAATTTGGGCATCCTAGACCGCCTCTAAGGCAGTGGTAGGAGGAGTTTAGAACTCTTTTTCAGATCGGTCTGCAGCCTGAGGTTTTGGAGCTGCATGTGGCTCTTTGATCTTTATATTGCAGCTCTCTGGTTGTAGAAAATGTAAGTAATATTAATTTTAAGAAGTGAAGTATTTTTCTACTATAGAGCCCATTAAGTGAAACAAACATTCTGATAAGTCAAACTTTATTCAACTCTTTCACAGTCAAAGCACAATACAATTCACAACAGGAGCCTTCTGTCTACAGTAGCAGTGATGCCCCGGCAATCCATCACGCAATGCGACTTTGTAGTTTAAGAAAGATTTACTAAAACATTTTGATGTTTTTTTAGAGTCCCCTGTGCCACAGAAAAACAGATAACTATGTGCATGTGTCTATATGGATCTGTCAATGTGTGTGTCTGTGAGCAGAGAATAGCAGAGAATGGCTAAATATGTGTGTGAATATTAACAGTGGAGTTGTGTGTGGTCACATGCTACAAATATACAAAAGAGAAAGGAAATAAGGATAGTTTGGAAAGAATATTTATTGATTTGATCCATTTATGAACAGTTTTTTCAAAGCTAAAACACATTCTCCATAAAAATAATTGGGAATATTACATTTTCTAATTACTTCATGATTTCCATAACTTTGTTTTCTTCTTATTTGATATATGTGCATTTTATGTTCTTTATATACACAATGTTTGGATTTTTTAACTTATAAATTGGATCATTTCAAAGTTGGCAATAAAAATTCTAAAACTGTCTAAACTAATAAATTTGAGTCTTAAATTCTTCTGTTTTTTTCCCTCCAAAGTGAAAAAGAAAATATTTAAATTCCGGAACCAAAATGAGGAAAATATTTATGGTTTCTCAAACATCGGAGAAATGGTTGAATAATCGCACAACAGAGCTGAGATTCATCTTAAGATATTTAACTTAAAAAGTTCATTTGTGAGTCCACGTGAAGTCAAGAGCATCTGGTCTAACATGTNTCAGTCTGACAAGCTGCGGGGCGTGGCCTAGGGGAGCCATGACAAAGTTGGCAATAAAAAATCTAAAACTGTCTAAACTACTAAATTTGAGTCTTAAATTCATGTTTTTTTTTCCCTCCAAAGTGAAAAAGAAAATATTCAAATTCAGGAACCAAAATGAGGAAAATGTTTATGGTTTCTCAAACGTAGGAGAAATGGTTGAATAATCGCACAACAGAGCTGAGATTCATCTAAAGATATTAAACTTAAAAAGTACATTTGTGAGTCCACGTGAAGTCAAGAGCATCTGGTCTAACATGTCACCTCTGCTACTTTCATGTCAGAAGAAAATACATTTTTAAGAACATTATATTTATTGTTCAGCAGATTTCCAAAATCAAATTCTTGTTTCTTCAGATCCAGATGTGTGATGAAGTGTTGACACCATAATTCAGAAGTTTTTTTGTTGTTGGTTTATTATTAAGAGATTGTTTTGGACATTTGATAAAGGTGCATGCGGCTCAAAAACAGAAACAGTTTGTGTTAGGAGTCCAACTAGATAAATCAATTTTCATGTTTTGTAGATGTCTTAAAAAGCAAATAAGAAACTGTTACAGATCGTATACAAGAAGGAACCACGATGCAAAAAGGACTACAATACAATACTCAATGCAATTTGTTTGGAGAAAGAAATACTTAGCAAAAAATATTTTCCAAAGATTCCTTATATATATTTTTTTTCTTTGGTAATACTAATGAGGAAACATGTTTAGGTAGGAGTTGCTGTCTTTGATGGACAGTGGGTCTACTTAGTGGCTGCATAAACTACGTATGACTTGTATTCGCTCTCTGCTGCAGCTCTTATCCTGTTCCGTCGGAAACTGACAACTGCATCACAATCCAGGTCCTGTAATGTAGTAAAGTTACAAGTTAAACAACTGCAAATTTCTCCCAACTATTTGGGATAAAATGTTTTTATTTACCTCTTTAAGATGTATCTCTGCTGGAGGTGAAATAAGTAAACATGAAATGTTTAAAAAAAAATTGTTTGTAAGAATTTTAATTTTTATCAATTCAACAATTTATACCTTTTGGACAAGACCTGGTTTTCATGAACAGCATGACGATGACCATCACAAGAAAACCAATAATGCTCCCCAGAATTATGGTCTGTGGATCTGGTAATCTGGACACTTCTGAATAGTGAAAAAAACATGAATAAATTACTTGTTATTTAAAGGAGCTTTTAGTAAAAATTTGTTGATATTTTTCTGAATGATCTTACCATAAACCTGCAGACATGTTGCACCAACAATGACTGGGCCCCCATTCTTGTTATTTCCACAGAAATACAGTCCAGAGTCGGAGGAATTCACATTTTTGATGTTGAGAAAAACATGCGTGATGTTGGACGTCATTAGAAATCTATCTTTGAATCCATTCTTCATCGTGGCGTTGACGTCTGCAGTGAACATTGATGAGATGACAGTAGCATTGGGTCCATCGTTCAGTTTGAACCAGATAATATGTACAATTAAGGTGCTGAAGTTTGAACACTGCAGTGTAACTTCTCCTTCAAGTTGAACCTTCACTGTGTGAAACTCAGAGAGTGAAAAAGAGATCAGACCTGAAATATAAAAGAGAAATTTCAATCCAGCAAACTAAACAGTTTCTGAGAGCAATCCAACCAGAGAATCATGAATGCTTTACACACAGAAAAGCATGAAAGGAGCTGAAAAGTAAATGTAGGAGTACTTACTGAGGGTGCAGAGTGAAGCCAGAACCACGGTAAGGTTCACCATTGTGTGTAGAGCAGAACTCCACCTTGCAGTGCTTGCTAGTGAACTGTGCTCCAGATACAAAGATCTGAAGGTAAGGAGGTGGCTTGTCTACTGAGTGACGCGACTGGGCCCGTCATCCTCATAATTCACACGTCGATGCCACAACTTCTTATTGTTTTAGTAGTGAGAAGTTATGTCATGAGAAGATACAACTGAAGCTTTCAGACACATTATTGTTAGAGATCCTTCTGTTTAAAATGTTTCTGACCTGTAGTATTTATCAATGAGTCTTTGCTTATTATGTAGCACAAGTTGTGATGAAGTGACTTTTATATAAAAACCTCAACAGTAGAATTTGGACTCTATTGTCAACATTTATACAATATTCCCTACAAATTGAACTTTATTTTTTATTTTGCTTAGAGACAAACATATGATCCTTATCAAAATGAAGACAGTTTCCCATGCTGTGGTCGTTGCATCTATTTGCAGTGAGGCAGTCTGCTTTGATTTGCTCTGGCTCAAGTGTTCGCTTCATTAAGGCAGCCTTTTCAGGTTTGTGGTTTTATCTGTACTAAGCTACAGAGCTTCTGAACTATTGAGTCTTAGTCTAAAACTGCAGCAGACCCCAGTTTTCAAACAGGAACTTTACCTAAGAGCTTATCTGAGGTCAACACATACAAAATGGTGGCGAGAAAACATCTAGTAAGGAACCTAATTCTGCCACAGTAAGTTTGACTCTCAAAGTCCATTTGGTTTTGTGAGGGTGATTGAGTCAGTTCCTATACCAGCTTCATTCAGGGGCACATATAGACAAATAACCACACTCACTAACATCTAAATGACAATTCAGAAGCATCAACTCACCTAATAAGCAGGTTTTTGGACAGTAAAAAGACATTCGGAGTGTTAGTGGAAAATCTGTGCTTATTCTGGGCAAGAGCTTAAACCCCACACCACCATGCACTCGGTGCAATATATTAGTTTTTGTCTTTTGACCTCATGCACTTCAACACAACATGGATTAGTTGTATTTCTGTGTCATTGAAGAAAGCCAATTAGGACCATTGGAGCCTTATGCCGGGTTCACACCGCACGTGGAAGCCCCACTTAGCGAAGTGTCCGTGGAATCCACTTCACCTCCAGTTCACACCAGACGTGTATTTTTTTTGTGACGGTCGACAGGTGCTTCTTCTCAGCTGTGGTTCTTTAGAGCTTGTACAATTCATTTGACCTCGTCCATCTTGACTCGTCACCAACCGTTTTGTGTCTTTCTCATTGAATGTGTTTTCAAAAACCCAAAACCACACCCCCGCTCTGTAGTCGGCCCACTGCACTGACATGTGTTTTTTTTCAGTCACGTGACTCCAACGGTTCGTCACACGAACAACTCAAAATGCTTGTATGAAACTTTTTTGCTTCTGGAAGTGCTATGGGAATTTCCCATGAGGGGATTGCAGTGACAAGCACACCTGTCCACTATGCACACACAGACATGTGCACTCACAGTGAGCCTGCATGGAGAAATGGCATTTGCTGACTGAACAGCGGATCAAAAATATCCTGATAACTGCGAGGATATTTATAATCCAGAGTAGGTGTTTATCATAGATGAAACTATGAAATTGCTGAGCTCTTGTATTTATTTAATTTAGGAGGAAGCACGTGCTTTTATAAAGGCACAGAGGGACAGTCTTCATGAAAAGTTTGCAGTCTATTGTTCTGAATTAAAAGAAAGAAAAACTTTTTATGTTGTTATTTTTTCTTTTTTTTTAAGGAAACAACTTTTAATTTGTTCTATGAAAAGTTTTTGGGAGAAAAAAGAATTGGGTGTGCCTATTATTGTTTTAGGAGTCTAAAACTGTCATCTTACAAATGAGCATAGTGTGGTTTATATGTGG
>NC_050524.1:29407560-29438400 GCF_002922805.2 Oryzias melastigma | reverse complement strand
TCAGTTGGTTGACGCGCTCCCCGTGATTGTGGATTTCACGTAAGCCTTCGCCTCCTCCGCGTTTTGGAACCATTTTTTAGTCCCGTTGTGCGTGATCCGGAGTCGCGCCGGGTACATGAGCCCGTATTTCACTCCCTCCCGGCCCCGGAGTAGCCGCCGCACCTCGCTGAAGGCAGCTCTCGCCTGCACCACACTTGGAGGATAATCGGGGAAGATGGAGATGTCGGCGCCCCCCCAGCGTAACGGGCCGGACTCCCGGGCGCGCCGGAGGATTTCCATGCACTCCTGATGATAGTGAAGCTGGGCCACGATGACCCGCGGTCTGCCGGTCTGGTTCCTCGCGATTCCTCCTCTTGAGAACGATCAATGAGGATGTCTTTATCCATCTGCAGGACATCCCGCAGGAGTTTGGAAACTTCTATAGGTGAGCTGGAGCCCGCGGACTCGGGGATGTTAATGATGCGGATGTTGGAGCGTCTCATTCGCCCCTCCGTGTCGAGGCATTTCTCCCGCAGGCCTTTCACTTCTGATTCCAATTTACCCACTCTGTTTTGGAGAGAGGTCACTTCGCCAGATTGAGAAGAAAGAGCTTGCTCCATGTCCGTCATTATTGTCTTCATTGTCTCCACCTCGGAGCGAATTGTAGCCGTGTTGCTAGCTAGCTCCGTCTTTAGCGCCTGTAACTCGGTTTTAATGGCATCAAAGTCATCCGAGAGCGCAGTCTTCAGCTCCTGACGGAACATTGCAGCTATGTCCGCCTTAAGAGAGGCGCCCTCCTGGCGGGGTGGGGGGGCTGCTCCTCTAGCTGGGCTGGGGCCTGCACCCTCCGTGTTCCTGTGCCTTCCTGCTCTTGGGTGTGGGGGGCCTCTGNCTGGCTGGGCTGGGGCCCGCACTCTCCGTGTTCCTGTGCCTTCCTGCCCTTCCTGGTCTGAGTGCTTGGCGGGATTGCCCGGCGGGCGGTTTCTCTCCGCGGCTCCATGGCGGGTGTTGGGGGGGTCCTGGCTACGGCTGATACCCCGGCGGGGGGTCTTGGCGTGGGGATGGCTGGGCGCTCTCCCCCTGAGTACATTACATCACCATCCACCTCAGCGAAACATAAACACTCACCTGAGCACAGGTGTCAGCTCACCTTAGCACTAACCGTTTGTGTGACAGAATGAAAGTCTTTATCTGAATGGGTTTGTATGATGGAGTGTGTGAGCTGCAGTTACAGTAGAATTGAGTACATTATGTTTAGTTTAAATGTGGAGACTATTTTGGCCAACAGGTGTGTGTGTGTGTGACTTTAGAGTGTGTGTGTGTAGACAGGCCCCGCCCATTCTAGTTTATCACTTAATCCTGTTTGTTTTATGATGTTGCTTCCCTCTGTTGCCATCTTCTTCTCTCTCTCCCCCCCACCCCTCCCCACCGTCTTCCTTTTTTCCGTCCGGTCCAACAACAAAGAAAAATAAACAAATAAATAAATAAATAAAATAAAACATAATCAATATAAATAAAGTTTAGTATGAAATACAACTGGGGTTTACACTCAATAAATCCCTGTTGTGACAGTAAAATCTGCCCAACACAAGAAGCTCTCTGCCCACATCTGTTGGCTCAGTTGTTGGACAGGACAAGTTTAAAAAAAAAAAAAAAAAAAAGTCACAAGTTATGTATATCAAAGTCCAAGTCAAGTCACAAGTCAGAGGTAGGAAAGTCCAAGTCGAGTCTAAAGTTGTCAAATTCCTGACTCGAGTCTGACTCAAGTCCAAGTCATGTGACTCGAGTCCCCACCTCTAGAGTATCTTATCCCACATTCTAGAGAAACTGTTAAGCAGGTTACTATTAGGTGTTTTCTGAAGATGGAAACATTGCTCTACATCTCCTGGTCTATCAGATGTTCTATGACTTCTGGTCCCATGGTGTTTGTGTGAGACTCACTAAAAGGCCTTTGGTTCTCCGGAGAACAGTGTAGCTAAACGCCGGGCATGGGCAGAAGTGACAGGACAGGAAGCACGTGTACAGGCGTCCAGAGCTGCCCAGCACCTGCAAAAGAGTTATGACAATTTTGTTTTGGTAAAAGGAAATACTTAAACAATCATTTAAAACAAATATTTCCATCAAAGAAAATCCTGTCAGTGTGACCTTTAACCTGTCCTCAACAGGAAGTGAAAGCAGCAAAGAACAATGACCAGGTACAGTATTCTCAAAGCTTTTGTAGTGGACGGCCAAATTAAGAACTCCACATTAGACTGGGGGCCCATTTTGGTGAAAAAAATGATTAACAAAAAATGCTGTTTTTAATTACTTCAATGACCACGTGTCATTTGTACAGTTAACAGAGATAAGGAAATTGATGCGTGGGCCGGACTTTGAGAACCTCTAATTTGTACAGACAAAAAGTATTTCATGGAAAACAGACTGGCTTTCATCAAAATGAGCTTTTTTTCAAGAACATTCCAAAGATAAAGCAAACAGAAAAGCACAGAATATTGAAGTTCCTCAATTTACCACTGGAGGCTGGACTAAGAAATGAGCAATTTCCCATCGACTCTCCTGTTAAAACATCCAACCTGACACCAAAATTAAAAAAAAGATGACGATTCAATCAAGCAAAGTTGTTGATTTGCCGAAATTGTTTTTAGAAAAACTAAATAAAAGCAATATTACAGGCACTTCAATTGAATACCACTACAACACTCAGAACTCAATTCAGGCTGATTCAGGGTAAAACAATTTTTCATATTTTGTTTTACATAAACTCTGATTTATTGTACATTTCTTTTCAACACGCAGGAACATTTTCTATGCTAAAGTTTCTTAACAGTTAACTGCCATGTTCAGTCCTGCTGTAGAAAAATTCTTAAATCCCCTTTCACAAGTTTACACAAATCAGAAGCTTTGATTGAATTTTCCTTCTGTCAAATGTTTGCGGCTGGTTTAAACTTAGGCTTTGGGATAAAGATTTTCCCTTTAATGTCAAAGTGGAGGCTAACAATGGAGGCCAAGTCTGACTTTTATGGTGTGATGGATGATTAAAGCTAAATAAAATGACAAAACCGCCATAAAACTATGGGTGTGAAATTATTGTGTTAAATTAGCGGTTTATTTATTCTTAATTTTTTGCCATGTTAATCTAGTTTTTAATCTGTAATTATTATCATGTTGTCAATTTTAAAAATCAAGGGTTCAATTGTTTACTTGCATTTAGACTCTTGCGTTGCTCCCAGTGCAGTTCTTAGTGTCTGTGAACAATGAGATATATCACTAGAGATGACATGCTAGCTCTTTGCATACGCAAAGTTGGACGCCATATTGGAATGGATTTGATGCCTGTTTACTTCTGCATTACAATAGTACAAACAGATCTGGAAAAACAAGAATGTGACTTTTCACTAAGAAATTATTTATGTAAGCTGATAAAGGAGAACTTCTAGAAAACATCTGAACAAGATCTGAGTGAGTTTACTATCAATAAAGAAAGTTTAGGCTGATCTTGTCGTCAATTCAAAGTCAATGACAGCTTTAGACTTCACTCTATTTCCATGTTTTAGTTTTATGGAGGATGATTGTGGTATTTGTATGTGTGTTAGACCTCAGATCAGGCCAGACGACCTGCTGGTAATCAGATTACTAAGTGGAGAAAAATAAAGTAACCAGGATTTCCTTGGTAGCAGTGAACGAAAAGCCGAGCGACGAATCCCCGTCCGGTGTGCGGACCGAGAAATGTGGCGTATGAAAGACCACCTTCCCGCTGTCACGCTGGTGCCCAGTCCTTCTGATCGAGGCTGGATGGGATCCTCTTGTAGAATGGGACCCCGGAGCCCAGTGTAGCGCTGAATCACGTGACACGGAACGATTCAGCAGCTGAGCGTGCTGCGTCGGACATTTAATGACTGCGCACACACTTCATTCAAACATTCAAACACCGGTGAGATACAAACTTTGGTAGAGCGTGTGTAAAGCATGCCTACCTGTGCGCGTTTGTCATCCATCAATAGAAGAGGCAGCCGGTAAGAAAAGACTTTGTCCGAACATTAGAAGAGCTGCACTCTTTTGTTTCCCGGTTGTTTGGTGTGGCAGTGGGGCGCACTTTGAAACCGTCTGTGTGTACTTCAGGGACCAGTCGGACTTTTCAGTTTCATGCGAGTTGAGGTTTAACCTGTAAGTGTGCACTGTAGCTTCGGTGAATTTGTGGTGTGGAGTTTCAGGTAAATGTTATTAATCTTTGCTGGTGGTATTTTGTAGTAATTCTTGAAATAATATTAATTTGGTGTATGAACTTAAATAAAAATGAAGAGTTTGATTAATTAAATTGAATAAAAATGCTTTTAAATTAAGGTAAGAATTAGCTTGAATAAAAATGTAATTAAAATATGAATTCACTTAAATTCAGTAATGTAAATGAATTTATTGTTAAATTGGGACACTTAAAATTATATAAATTATTGATTAAAGTTGTTTGTTGCTGTTGTGTGATATAGTTTGACATTGTAAATATTTATTCATACTATTGTGTGTGTTTTTAAGGTTTTTACCTATTCACTGCTCACTAACAAAAATGGAAAAATAAATAAAGCTTGGAAAACAACATTAAGTGGCAGTCTGAGTAAATCAGCCCTCTCATTTGGATGTTCAGCCCTTTTTCAAGTGTGGGAAAAGCGCACAAAATTCGGAAACACTTGAAAATTATGTGGGCTATGGAAAGAGTTTTCTTCAGCGAACAGGTAGAGTCAACAACACTTGTTACTTCATGCAAATAAATGGTGTACATTGTAAGAAAAACAGTAAAATGTTTATTTTGTTGAGCAGAGCGTCCTTCAGTGTCTCTCCTCCAGAAGACTCCCTCCTCTCCAGTCAGCTGTCATGCCACTGGGTTTTATCCTGACAGAGCTGATCTGTTCTGGAGGAAAGATGGAGAGGAGATTCATGAGGGAGTGGAGAAAGGAGAGATCCTCCCCAACAATGATGGAACCTTCCAGATGAGCTCTGAGCTGAACATTTCATTGATCAAACATGAGGACTGGAGGACGTATGACTGTGTGTTCCAGCTCTATGGAGTAAAGGAAGAAATCATCATCACACTGAACAAAACAGAGATCCAGACAAACTGGGGTAAGATCATGAACTTCAGCTATTCAGCCCACCATGACTCTCCAGATCTATCACCCTGCCTGTTTTCCATCTTATTGGTGATTTTCAGAAGCATATCATTTATATCAGGGCTATATCTGATCTAGTTAATCTGCTTTAAAAACTTTAGCATGTAAGGAGTTTATTTGTCATATGAAATTCCCATGTCTCCCATGTTTCCCATATCTGACTGATCCATGTTGTTTCTCAGTCTCTCTTTCAGTGTTTCCTCCTGTTGTTGGAGGAGCTGTTGGTGGGGTTCTGATCCTGGTGCTCGGTGGAGCTCTCTACTGCTGTTGGAGAAAAAGAAATGGTAAGAAACAATACAATCCCAAGGGACCCAGTTAAGCCCAAATCATTAGAACACAAAAATAAGAGATTTCTAAATTAACAACTTTTTAAGTCAATTTAATCTGACTGTAACATCTGTTTACTGTGTTGCAGACTTCCAGCCTCTTCGTGGTAAGTGTTGACCGTTAAAGAAGCACTCCATCTATATTTATTTTTTCTATTGTAAATTCAGTCCTGGTTGTTTCTTAATTATGATTGTGCAGTTTTTAGCAAAAATCAAAATGCCTGTGTTGCTTTTCACAACATTTTTTAATACAACACAGCAGGAGCTTATTACAAACTTACCAGAATCAGTTTGTGATGCCAGCTTGGGGGTGGGGATTCTTGAAAGTGTTCCCCCTCCAGTTGGTTTCTCACCTCTTGGTTTTAATTGCAGCTGAGACATGTATAATGTAGGACCCTTGGTGGGTCATGTAAGACCCTTGGACCGCGCCAAAGTTGAAATAATTGAACTCAAATTGCGCTGCAGCCATACCGCCGCAGGACCACGTCTGTACCATTGACTTAACATTGACACTGGCTGACCCTGACGCGTGAATCAAATTCGGTTTGAACGCACCTTTATTCAGTCATTCCATTTTTCAGAATAGCTATGTGTAGAACATGTCATCCATCCATCCATCCATTTTCTTGACCGCTTCATCCCGTTCGGGGTCGCGGGGTGCCGGAGCCTATCCCGGCCACTGATGGGCGAAGGCGGGGTACACCCTGGACAGGTCGCCAGTCCGTCGCAGGGCCTCAATCACACACACATCCACTCTCACATTCACACCTAGGGGCAATTTAGAGTCACCAATGAACCTATGAAGCATGTTTTTGGACGGTGGGAGGAAGCCGGAGTCCCCGGTGAAAACCCACGCATGCACGGGGAGAACATGCAAACTCCACACAGAAAGGTCCCAGCCGGGAGTCGAACAGGGCCTTCTCGCTGTGAGGCGAGAGCGCTAACCACTGCGCCACCGTGCAGCCTAGAACATGTCATTTCTGTCTAAATCAATGCCATCTATAAAGTCACTCATTTTAGATGATTCATCTTTACAGGTGATCTAGAAAAAGATGATTCCTCAAGTGGATGAAAGAAATTCAAAGCTTCTCAAGAAGGATTTTGTTCAGCTAATTTGTACAAAAAAATACAACCACACCAGTTGATTCAACTGAAAGCAGCACTTAAGAAGTTAAATAGTGAAGGCTGCATTAGATGGAAAGTTTCTGGACATCAGCCCGGCACCATGCTGACGGTCAGCCCCTCAGACAGCTCCTGGAACAACTTTGGGACCAGTCCAAGATGGATCTGACTGTACCATGAGGGACATGAAATAATCTAAAAGAGCTTCCATCTGCATAAAGATGTTCTCCTGTAGAGATTCAATTGCTGTAGTACACTAGTATTTAAGTTAAACGTGTTATAATGTGTTATCATCTCCGTGCTGTTACTGATTTTAAATATGTTACGAGTTTTTTTTGTGTGAATATTTCTACAGTCTGTGTTATAATCTTTAATATTTTACATTTCAACTTTTTTGATGTAATAAGAAACCACTAGATTTTTTACATGTTTTTTCTCAATATCATTTGATAGAGAATGTTCATTTGTAGAATTGTGAACAACTTGTGGTGAAAATTTGTGTCTTCTGATGGAGTAAAGAATCTTCAGTCAGTCTGACTTTGTCTGAGTTGTTTTATTCTTCTGCAGAAGAATATTTAGAAATGCACAAGCAGAGGAACAGAGACACAAGACAAAACATCATTGATAACCTCGACCAACCATCCACGCTACGTCGACATCACTGGAATAATCTCCGCATCCATTTTGCTAAATCAGGAATACAGTCTTAAGGTGGTTTCTTGTGGGAGCGGTTGCTCTAGAACAGGGGTCTGCAACCTGCAGCTCCAGATCCACATGTGGCTCTTTTATCTCTCCATGGTGGCTCCTTGGCCAAACACAAAATAATTCAGGGAGACTGCTGGCCCAGCCATGTCGACCATCTCCCCCTAAGCTCCCCCTAACCAAAACTACCTAAAGAAAACAAATAAACAAAGCTCGCAAACTAAGACTACCAAGGTCCAACCCCAAACTAAAATAACAAACCCAGCAATAAAAGAGTGCCGAGGACAAAGAGGGGAAATGGAACAAAAAATGTAAAAAATAAATAAATAGAAATAAAATAGCATTTTTTTTAAAGTAATGATTACTTAATTAGCATTTATTTAATTTAGATTAGTTACATTTATAAATTAACGGCTGAGGTGCACATAGATGATAAACTGTAGGTTTTTACATCCCTGTAGACCTGAATGCACAGATTTTATATGCAAAGCAAAACTTTTTACCAAAGTTTGAACTTTTATGAGTTAAAAGCACATTATCTTATGCTGCACAACAAATGTTACTAGCTGTCCAGAGCTACACTGAGATGATCCTGTTTGGCACAGAACGTCTTTTATTTTTGAAAATAGGTTATTTGAGCTTTTGTCAAACATAAAAAAGGGAGATGCTAGGTTATTTTTAAATTTTTGCTTTTGTTTGTGCAAAAAATAGATAGTATTCATATTTATTATTTAAAAAAATTGAAGGTCATGAATGCAAATCCAAATTTCTTGAAGAATAAAGTAAAACTACGTGGCTCCTTCAAGGTTTTGATCAGTAGAAAATGAGTCCAAATGGCTCTTTTACTGTTAAAGGTTGCTGACCCCTGATCTAGATGTGACTCAATACATTTCAGCTCTCAGTCTCTGTTGGTTTCTGGTTGGGACGGTTGCCCATCCTGTTCCCCTCACTTCTCAGCTCAGCGATCACTACCCTCCTTTGTGTCGCCATGCAGCCCTGCTAAAGTGTTGCCGGGGGCTCCTCAGGTGGAGGAACATTTTTGCAATGTGAAGTGTGTGTCCAGGTAGCAGGCTCAGTGACCTTCACAGCCGTGTTTGTGGTCAGCAGGATCTGGAAAGGGTCAACCAAGTGCTGGCGATTCCACCTGTGTCTCTTGAAGCTTTTCACCAGAATGAAGTCGCCGGGACTCAGAGAGTGGAGCTGACCATCAGGTGGGCGTGGAAGGGCAGCAACCACCTGGGACCGGATCCCTGAAAGAGTCTTAGTGAGATTTGCACAATAGGTTGGGATACTACTTTATACATTTGAGTTATCAAATATTTAGTCCTGTGACTGATTCTCAATGGGTTCTCACCAAGTATCGATCTAATATTTTCATTTGAAGAGGCCGTAGTGCTGAGCGTCTGAGTCACATGACATGGAACAGTTGAGCAGATGGGCGCGCTGTGTCTGACATTTACTGGCGACCCACACACTTCATTCAGGAAAAAGCACCGGCGAGATACAGGCTCGGTAGCGCGTCTGTAAAGCGTGTCTACCTGTAAAGGTTGTGATCCATTTGTAGAAAAGACAGCCGGTAAGAAGTAACTTTGTCTGAGCCCTAGAATGACCCCGATCGCTTATTTCCTGTTTGATCGGTGAGCTGTGGAAACTTGGAGCGTGCTTCGCAATTGTACTTCAGGTACCTGTCGGAATTTTTGTTTTCATGCACTTTGATGTTTAACCTGCTGGTGTACGGTGTAACTTTGGTAAATTTATGGTGTGAAGTTTTCAAATGAATGTAATTATGTTATGTAATGTAATTATGCAATAATGTATAAACTTAAATAAAAATGTAACTAAAATAAAGTAAATTAATTTACTGTAAAATTTGCGAGGTTGCTAGATAAATGAAGCACTTGAAATTATATAAATTATTATTAATTAAAGTCTTTTATTGCTATTTGATAATAGAATTTTAATTTGTGAATATTAATTGCCATTATTATGTGTTTTAGGATTTTTACCTATTGACTGGTGACTCACCAAATAGAAAATAGATAAAGATTGGAAAAATAATCTCAAGTGGCGGTCTGAGTAAATCAGTCGGTGGAGGTGGAGGCACGGGCCCGCCTCACAAGCAAGGGTGGGGATAGTAGCAACTCCGTTCTGGCCAGAGGAAGATCAAATTTGGTAAATACCAGGAGAAAACCTTCCACTGACTGCTAGAAAACGACATGGGCTACGCCATCAACCTGATTTCATCCCACCAGAAGGAGCGAGAGAGGACAGGGTCTCAGCCAGAGATAACACTTCAGCTCCTTATTTAATCAAAGAAATCTACTTTGGCAGATTATTTTGCTAATTACACAGATCTGTTCATCACCCCCTAACAACCATAAAATAAAATGGCTGCTGTGGAGAGAATTTAAGAGAAAAGCCATAATTTAAAAAAAAAAAGTGATTTTTTTTAAATTAATTTGTCACCTGCAGCGTTCAAAAAGTCTCAATATTCATTTTTGTTGTTGTTGTTCTTTCATGTCAAATACAGGATGATGGTAGTACAACAGTTTTTCACAGATTAAAAACACAAAATCATTTCCGGATGACACATGCTGGATTAAATCTTTTCTTATAGATTTTACAAGCCAAACAAACATTTTAACTTTTTAACTCAAACAGATATCTACTGAGTTAATCCATTTTTAAAGTATTTTTTACTCATTTCATTGAAATGTAAACAAGAAGATAAAGTTAGATTTACATGTTATGCAGAAAATACCTGTTATTTATCCGCCACATGGTGTCGCTGTTTCACCGGTCTACGTGGTAAAATAAAAGTGAAGAAATTACCATCATTATGGTTTACAATAAAAATGCTAAAAAGCAGGAACATTAATGGCTTAACATTGAAACAAAAAAACTCTTCACCTCTGCTGGAAACATTTTTCTTTTTGTGAAATTGAGGATGAAAGTTTCAAATCAACAATTGTTGCCTTTCACTAAATTTTAATTCACAGTGTTTGAAAAACAACAGAAACACTGGAGATATAAATTAAAAATGAAAAGAAAATCAAATCATTTAAAGCTTAAAAAACTTTAATTAGATAATATATTTTTTTTAATCCATAATTTGAATGTGAAAACAGCATTTACTTTTATCCCCTATTGTTTTTTGTAAAACTTTTTAATGAGCTTTAAAGCAATGAAAGTACATATTTAACCATTAACTGGTTCCCTGGCATGAAGTCAAAAGTTTTCTAAGTAAACATTTATGGAGTGAAGTACATTTTTGAAAAAGTGGAACGCTTCACGATTGTGCGTGTCATCCTTGCGCCAGGGGCCATGCTAATCTTCTCTGTATCATTCCAATTTTAGTACATGTACTAGTACACTAGTACATCCTGCAGCTGTCTCTCAGTACTTCTTATAGCACTCACATATTTCCTGTTTGTAGACTAAAGGTTTGCATTAGGATGAACCAGAGGAAGCTAAAGTCTGGAGAAAAAAACACAGAGATTAATTTAAATATTAGTCTGATTGTTTCTACTATATGTGCAGGTCTCTACTCACCAAAACTCCTTCATTATAAGTTTGACCCAAATAGTTCTGATCCGACAGGTCCAGCTTCATTCTGAGTCTGTGACACTTCAGAGCATGATGGGAGATAAAGGAGGTCTTTGTAATGTCACTTGTTGGGCCTACTTAACTATTACTTATTTTGTTTTTTTTTTTTTTTGTTGTTTTTTGCTGAAAATTACTTGCTGTTAAATATATTTTCTTTCATTTTATCACATTTATCTAAAGAAAGGGGATTTTGACATGTTTTGTGATGCTTTGTATTTTCTTGCCTTTGCAAAGCATTGTAATGATCCTACCCACTGCAGGAATGCATTATGGGAATTTCAGTTTAGGTTTGTTAGTCTGTTGGACCATAAGTTAGTGGTCTACTTCCAGAAATGACTTTACAATGCTTGTTTGGCTTTTGCTGACTTAAAATAAGGTTTCATGGAAAACTCTGTGAAATTTAGCTAATTTTATACTCAGCTGAATGCAAACTGTAATAGCTGTTTGGATTTCAGTTTAAAGCAGGGGTATTCAAATCCAGGCCTCGAGGGCTGGTGTCCTACATGTTTACCAACCAACCTTCCATTGAAGCTCCTTATTGGCTACTAATTTCCAAGATCAGGTATGTTTAGCCAATAAGGAGCTTCAATGGAAGGTTGGTTGGAAAACATGTAGGACACCGGCCCTTGAGGCCTGGATTTGAATACCCCTGGTTTAAAGGCTAATGTTGTATTGGCCAAACATTTCAGCAGGATATCAGCTTCAGCAATTTCAGCTATTAACTTAGGTGTTATTAACTATCAATATCAGCAACTTTTGTGGCAAAATTCAGCTTAAAACATTCACACTAGTATTAGTGCTGATAATGCTATATATCTAGTTCATAATTATGTTAAAAAATTACAGTTTTAAAATTTTTAAAAATTCAGTTCTTAGTGTTAAATTAACGTTTATCGTGTTTGGCCCGCGACCTAAGGTGCATTTTGGATTTTGGCCCCTTGTGCGATTGAGTTTGACACATAGACTGTATATAAAATAACTGGACGAAGCAAGCCCCCCTACTTCCGTGTTCCATATAGGAAGTACCACTGGGTTGCAAAAAGGCCAAAGTCCCATTGACTTACATTGAGAAACAGACAGTTATTTCTCAGTCATTTTATATGTCAGAATAATCATTCTTCCTCTGCTGCTTTCTGCTTAACTTCTTTTTTCTAATCCTAATTTTTTTTCAAAGATTTTTTTCCATTATCACAAGTTATTAGAGTTATAAATTGACCAATCAGATGGCTCAATAAGCGTTTGTGGGTCTGACGTCGACCGTCTGGGGGGTTTGAGTGACAGGTGACGGGTAGCCAATGGGAGCAGACTTCATCAATGGCTCCGTCAAAAGACCTTTAACACCTACTTTACAATTCAACAATGTACCTACCAGTCATTGTTCTACTGTTGTTTTCCTCAATGGAATGTACCGATGCAGCAGTTTAAAACAACAAGAGACCCATGCTCTCCACATTTTTAGATGAGGATTTACTCTGTAGAAATAGATTTCACTCTGAGGTTATGTGCTTTGGACTTTTTTCTTTGTTTAATGTTCATTTTTCACTTTTCACTCGTATTTTCAAACAGAAAAAAGATCCAGCTGTTCACTTGTTAGGATGGTTATTTATTTTAAATACCGCTGAACGCGCTTCTCACGCGCATCTGATCAGACTGTAAACCTGCATGTGAAGTAACGCTGTGGCTCGCGCGAGGGGGCCGCGCGCAGTTCGGGCACAGCGTCACCCAAATGCTCCTTTTATCTCGACAAAAAGGAATAAATGTAAGTAAATCCCAAAGCACCGCTGACAGAATCAACTGTTGGAATGGTTCTCCCTCGGCTTCAGCAATGACTTGTACAATTCTCTCGAGGCGAAGACGATGAAGTTGGCTTCCGATTCACAGCGAGAGCGTTCCACTGTATTTTTCGAACTCAGACCACCTAAAAACAGGTCCTGTTCGGAAAATTCGGAAGCCAGCTTCACGGTCGTCTCAAGCCAGCGTTTACATCCGCGGTCCCATGGTAAAGGCGTGGAAAGAGGCAGACGGTTGCAATAATCTCACTCCTGATTGGCGACAGTACTTCCTGTAGATTCGATGACTCAGCTATGACTCAGACCAATCGCTGGAGATTGTTTGCAAATGGCGGTATCCATTTCAGGAATTGACGGGGAAAGCGGCGGCCTACTTTCGCGAGGAGAGGAAGTAATGCATTTCCAATGGGGGACCTCAGTGCTTGCTTTGTCCATTAATTTTTACAGTCTATGGTTTGACACCCTTGCGCTATAGTATTACACCTTATTCCAGAAGAAGAAGACAGTGAGAGGGAAAAAATGATGTTTTAGATCACAAGTGGTTACTTTAATAAATATTTCCTTAAAAGAGTTTGCAAAATTAATGTCTGTGAGTTTATAAAGATGTTCATTTAATCCGTAACATCAGAGCATGATGGCTCAGTGGGCTAAGTGTAGAGCTGCCATGCGGGAGACCTTGGTTCAAACCCTAGGGTGTCCACAAATCTCCATCCACATTGGATCCTTATATGTCAAGGGTCATGACTTTGACCTTCAAAAGTTAGTCTGCTGCCTACCTGGGTTTACTATACCCTTAAAAAAATGGGGTTGTGTCATGAAAATCAACTGCCTGCTGCAAAATAGTAGTTCAAAAGGTGAACATTTAGTCAGCAATGTCTGATAAGTTTAACAAGCGTTAGTATTAATTCCATTAAACATTGGCATCAAGCTAGCGGACTTTAGCTTTATGTGCTAAATTGATTTACCGGTATATTTTTATGAATTAGCTATTGATCTATTAAGCTTAAATTGATCAATCGATTTTAATCGATTTTACTAACCAAGCCCTAGAATTCAGTTAGTTTATTCCCTTACCTTCACCATTCCCTCCTTTGTAGCACAATTAGCTAAACTGTTTGTTCATTACTTCTGCTGGGGTTTTTTAAGCTAATTTGGAGTTTAGCGACATCTCAGTAGATTTTTTTTAGGCTAGTTTGACATTTAACTACAATTTTAGCAAAATGCTAACTTTTTTGGCCAATTTTACATTAACTACCGTTTTTCGGCAATAGATCTAATATTTTAGCAAAACGCTGACTTTATTTTTTTTGTTTTAGCAAATTTGGCATCTACCGAGGTATTTAACATAATTAAGCGCTTAGCTAATATTTTAGCAACATGCTAGTTTTTTTGGTTAATTTTGCATCTACTAAGGTTTTTTGGGTAGATTGGAAATTTAACTAATATTTTAGTGACATGCTAGCATTTTAACTCGCATTTTTTAGGCTAATTAAGCCTTTGGCTAATATTTAACATGATAGCTTTTTTTTATAGCTAGTTTGGCATCTACTGGGATTTTTAAGACAACTATGCATCTGGCAAATATTTAGCAACATGCTAGCTGTTTTGGCCAATTTGGCATCTACCGAGGGTTTTTAAATATAATTATACATTTAGCTAATATTTTAGCCACATGCTAACTTTTCGGCAAACTTAACGTGTATTAGGATATTTTGGGCTAATTATGAATTTAGCTAACATTTTAGCCACATGCTAACTTTTTGGCAAACTTAAATGTAAACTCTGATATGTCGGGCTAATTATGCATTTAGCTAACATTTAAGCAATATGATGGCTCATTTGGCAAAATTAGCATATACTGGGTATTTTTCGGTTCATTTGTCATTTAAATATTTTTTGCTACATGAAAGCTCATTTGGCTACTTCCACATCTGCTGGGATTCTTTGGGCTTTTTAGGCATTTAGCTAAAATTATATCAACATGTTAGTTGTTTTTGCACATTTGGCATCTATTGAAGTTTTTCAAGGTAAGTTGGCATTTGGCTAATATTTTAACAATATGCTGGCTGTTCTTACTAATATTGGCATCTACTACAGTTTAGCAACATGTAAACTTTTTTAGCTATTGTTTTCATCTATTGTGGTTGTTAATTTGTTTATGCATTTAATTAATATATTAACAAACATGCTAGCTGCTTTGTCTAATCTGGCAAGAATTTCCAATAACTTTGGCATTTAGCTAATATTTTAGGAACATGCTAGCTTTTTGGCTATATAGGCATGAACTTTTTTTTTGGCTAAAAAGTAATTTAGAAGTTTTTAGCAAAAGGCAATTTTTTGAGGTATTATTACATCTACTGGGATTTTTTTGGGCTAATTAAGCATTTAGCCTATATTTTATCAACATGCTAGCTGTTTTCTTAAATTTGGCATCTACTGAGGTTTTTCAAGGTACTTTGGCATTTAGCTAATATTTTAGAAATAGTGGCTAATTTTTTGTGGCTAATTTGGTGTTTATCTGATAGTTTACTAACATAGTTTTTTTCTGTTTTTGTAATCTAATTTGGAATCTATTGAGGATTTTTGTACTAATGAGGATTTTAGCAAATATTTCAGCAACATATTTGTCAACTTTTTATTTTATTTTGGTTTTACCAGATTGTTTTCTTTTTTAAATGCTTTGCAAAAAATATTTGAGACTTCTAACAGGTTTCTTCTCATTTATTAGTTGTTTTTCTATTTCTATTTATAAAGTATTTTTTTTTTAAATAAAGACAGGGATGGGGGAACTAGATTTTTAAAAGACAAAATGAGGAACGCTTCACGAATTTGCGTGTCATCCTTGCGCAGGGGCCATGCTAATCTTCTCTGTATCGTTCCAATTTTAGTATATGCACTAGAGAACTAGTGCGATGAGGGTGAGTCTCTGAGCGCTTTTTAAATCCTTCCCTCTGTCACTCATCTCAGACACGAGGTATGACCTCAGACAAAGCCGTGGACTTTAAAATGATCTAACAATGTTAACAAAACATCCAAAAGGGATCATCTGTTGCTTCTCTGAGACAGTATGATCTCAGGTTAACCATCTCCATTCAAGGTTGGACTCAAATGCTTCTATCAAATTAAAGTTATATTTAATTCTGACTTGGTGGAAGGTTTTCCAGGCATGCTGGGAGAAGAAGGGGGGTTTTGTCACGTCATACGAGCGCGACCGGTTTGCCGGAAGCGCCAGAACAAAAGGGTGAGTCAACACCCCCACCAGGAAGACATTTGACTCTTTACAACCCCCACAGCAGCTTCAACCAACCCCCATATGCTGCTGGTCACACACAGGGGTGGAGACGCTGATTCAGACAAGGATCTGTGTGGAGAAAGAGAAAACTGGTCTGATCGCGTCAGACTAACGTCATTCTGCTGCTGCCTTCAAGCAGGAAGTGAGAGCGACGAAGAAAAATCAGCCCAGATACAGGAGTCTGTGGTTCAGCTTACAGCAACAGGACCATCGAAACTCAAATGGCTCAAGTTAAACCAGGATTAACTCTAAAAAGAAAGAGGATTATACACTTCAGTGGTGTGGATACAAACCTCAGCACTCATTCCTTTGTTGAGCAGCTGATCAGCTCCTGATCTAAACTAAATTCTCACTATTTCTGACTTTTACTGCTCTTTGCTGCTTCTAACAACTACTTTTTTATTTGTGAGTAAATGTGCGATAAAATTCTACTTAAAAATGTGTTTTGTTTTTTTATTTGAACAGATAAACTCATGTTTAATGCAGAAAATACCTGCAGGTCTGCCACATGGTGTCGCTGTTTCCCCGTTCCATCTTGAGATACATAGAGAAGAAATTAGTTTTATTATGGTACAAAATGCTGAAAACCATTAGTATAAACAGATTTACATTTAACACAACAGAGCATTAATGTATCATGTTTGCTTAAAACACTTAAACTGAGAGCAAACAGATCAAAACAGCTGACGCTGGTTCTAATTGGTAATCAGCCGCTCCACTAAAACAAACTCAATTGTCCAAAATTGTTTTGTTTTTCACTTGACACGATTCAAAATTACACATCATAATTAAGGCTGTGGCCGTACTTAGTTTTGCCTTTCTTCTTAGTTCTGTATTTTGTGTGTTTTATTTCTGTCAGAGTTTCCATTTTAAACATTGAATTCCAAAACATAAAGGAGAAAAAAAAATCTTACAAATAAGAGACCAAAGTCTAAGCATAATGTAAAAATAATACTTAAAAATAAACAAAATATATATTAGCATATAATACTAAATTAAATATAACAATAAAATGTGTTTTTTTAATCAAAAGAAACCTGCATTATTCCAGATAAACCAATAAATGTATACATTGAATTACTTGAAAAAACAAAATTCTCAAAAAAAATGTTTTTATGAAACTAAATCACATGTGAATGTATTTAAATGTTGGGATTGTGTTTTTTTGTTAAAACACATATAGAAATCATTCCAGAAAATGTTAACCAAATTGCAATAATGAATCAGGTGCTTTGAGTTTCTATCTTTTGTACATATTATCTTGTATCTTATCTACACAGATATATATCATTAATTGTTTTAAAACGAAAAAGAACATGATCTAATATTAAATGTGTCTTATTTAAAGTCCCCCATGATATTTTTTTTATTTAAAAAAATGAGTTCTCAGTAGTATTTAAATTATGATTATGAAGCTTTTAATCAAAATCCCACAACCTAAATGTCTTAAAAAGCCATAATTCATGTTGATTTGAAGCCTGTTTCTTGAAGGGCCATGGCTTTAGGTGCTGAGCTCAGCAGCTCTACCCCAGTACCCCCCCGTCTGATTATCATGGCTCTGTATCTCGCTAGCACAAATCTTCACCGCTGCTACATAAAAATGTCAAACAATATTGGTTTCGTATCGTTTTGAGCTGGACGTCAGCTCATACGAGGAAGTAAAGAACTTCATGGAACAAACTTTTAATCATTTACAATCCTTTATAACTGCGGCCGCGTTTCCATGGTAACATCAAGAAGCTCCGTGTAGTCTTGCGGAGACTTTCCAGCATTTGCAGCCTTGCTACCATAAGTATTGTATGAAACTCACACAAAATCCAGTGACGGCTGATTTCACCACAAAATGTGAACGGCGCCTCATTTGACTGCAGTCGATGGGAAGATGCCATCTTCTGTTCTCCAGAACCAGAACTAGGCACACTAGCCGGGTCAGATGAGAAGTTTGGTGCATGTGCAGCAGAGCTGTTGTGACGTAAAGAAGATCATTAATTCAAACAGATCCTTTCTGTGACAGTTTGACAGCAATTTAAATGAGAAATACTCAGGAATTCAAACAGAGTTTGAGTGACAGCGATTTAAAAGGTGAAATACTCGGAAATGCAAAAACGAAATGATTTCTTATTACATGTGTTCTCTTTCATAAGAAAAATGCCACACATAAATATTAAAAACTCAAAAAACATGATTTTCATCGGAGGGGAACTTTAAAAAAGTTTAAAGTTTAAGACAGACTTTTCTTTCTGTCAGAAAGAGGAAAAAACTAATCTTTTAAGGAGGTTCTAAAATGCTGTTGATGCATTTTTCTTTGAATTTGTATTAAAGATTATCAATAAACTTTTTTGGACGTTAGAATTTTTTACACTTGCTCTGATTAATTGGGTTAACTTTGTAGTAAACAGATTTAAAACCCTCTTGAATATTTTATAAACCTGAGATCCAAATTGTACTTTTTTTCCCTGTATATTTCAGAAATGTTTCATCACTGTCTATCAGGTGGACAATGGGCCAAACTTCTTTAGCCATCCAACTTTAACAAAAAAAAAAAAAGAAAAAGAAAAAAAAAACTTTGATTATAGAACAAATCTGTTTTTCTGTGTGAGGACTGGAGTTTTGGGTGTGGATTTATTTCCAATAAAGCAAAACTTGTATGTCAATTCTGTCTCCGAACTTACAAAAATAAAAATGATGACAAATACAAAATTAGCAATAAATACGTTATTTATCATTAATAAATTAAGTCGGGATTTTACAAAGGAGGAAACTGGAAGAAACTGGCGCCTCAGAACCTACTTTCAAACCCGCCATTTTAGTTCAGACCACGCGCAACATAAAATTAAATATATTTTACCATTATACCATAGAATATATATTCTTATACCAATTATACCATAAAACCGTGTTATTAACAGTACGAACAACAATTGTATCCCGTTATCTCACAAAACACTTGTTATTAACTCGTAAAAATAACTTAATTACTTGTTAACACGAGAAAGCGAGCAACAAATATGGCGGGCGTCGTCTTTCTTTCGTCAGAACTGAATCCTTTTTCACAATTTCTCCGAACTTCACCGTCTCGTCTGAGCGACTCGTCTCCTCACCTGAGCAGAATTCTTCTCCTCACTTTCATTTGGACTCAGGAAGTTCGGGGTAAGTTGGACAGAGAAGCACTAAAGTCCAACTGAGAACGAATCCGATCCGAACCTTCCCCGCCTGCGAGAGTCCGGCAGGTGACCTGAGACGTTCAAGGACCGTCCGAAACATAAACCTCTCTCTCTTAAGAATGATCATTACAAAAAAAATAAATAAGTTTTAAATAGGATTATTTAAAAAAACAACCTAATAAAAAAATAAAAAGTTAAATAAATATATACATAGGTGAATTGATACATTTATTGACATTTTAAAGACAAAAGAAACCCAATAAATATGAAAGCTATTTTATTACAGGATGTCTGTGAATCTATCGCTTACCCAACATTTTCATATTTTTAACTCCTGAATAAACTTTTAGTCACAAGTTTAATCGGTTCCAGTTTACTAAACGCTTGTATGTGAAGAGAAAAAAGTTTGTTTGTTTCTTCAGAAGAATGAAAAGCAGATTCTTGATTTTTTCTCCAAACACGTGGAAGCTTGCTGCACATTAGATTAAAGGTTGACATAAAAGTTATCATGTTTTTTTTTATTTGAATATTAACCAGGATTTATTTGATATTTCAAAATAATTTGATGTTTGCAGCATTTACATACATGAAAAGCATGAATCTGTTGTTTTTGTATCTGAAATATAAAACGTGAAAAATGTAATGTTGAGCTGTTGTAGCCTATATCATTTACTGCAGGTTGATTTTCTTTCTGTCGATAAAATTTGTTTAAAAGATTAAAAAAGTACAAAAAAATAATCTTGTGTTTTTCATCTTTTTGATCTTATATTTTTCCATGTGATGTTTTAAGAAACCAAACTATTATGATTTCGAATGAATGGGATTACAGTTATAGTGCATTATTAATGATTCATAGCCTTTTTCCTGGGACAACTTCTACTATGAGCTGCTGCTTTGTCAATAGCCAAATAGAACACAAATTGGTTTATGAATAATTTCAAAAGGCGACCGTTTTATTATCTAATAACACGTCTTTGACTAAAAACACGCAATTAAAGTCAGCTTACTTTTTCACAAACACATCTATATCTTTTTGACACGTTAAATCCTATAAACAATCTATTTTTCCTGTTAAAATAACATTTACAGCATCAAATGTCTGGGCAGGAAAACAGCAGTCATGGTATTACACAGTGGGCGTGGTATCAAAGAATCGGAACAAATCCGGCGTTTTGATTGGTTGAAAAAATTGGAACATTCGGAATAAGCTCCTCCGAGGTAGGTTTCCATTCTTCTCTGTGGGGGGAAGAGGAGAGGAGGGGGGGCCTCTTGCTGCCGTTCAGAAGTTCGCGAGTTCGAGTCCCGCTCTGGACAAACAAAACAGACAGCGTCAAATGGCGTCAATTTACTGCAAAATTTGTAAAATATTTACTGAAAGAATTTCAGTCCATAAAAGTAAAGTATATTAGGGGTACAAACAATGTAACTCTAATGTTAAATATGTTATATTGAAGTGTGTTAGATGACTGAGGGCAGAGTCAGACCCTCAACGTGATGTAAACAATTTGTTTTGTTGTGTGCTTCTTTTTCGGATTTAGTGAACAACCTGAAGCTAAAAGGGACCCTTTTTTTAAGTATAACTTTTGTATACGTATAACTTTTTCCACAGCACATGCTGAAGAAGAGGCGGAGCAGCTGTGGAGACCAAAGGATGAGCTGCTGGTGCTCTTGGTGACGTGCAGAGGCTCACGAGTTCAAGCCACGATGTCCACAACTGCAGCATCAAGTGTCAAATACCACAAATGCATAACATTTTTTAAAAAAATTTAGAAAGACGTTGTAAAAATAAACCCATTAGCTGCAACTTACAAGCTGAGACACAAATTGATGTTTCTGAAGCAAAACAACACCAAAGAATAAACATCAAGAAAACATCAACAATTGTTTTTCTGATTAAATATAGCTCCACATATCTTATCTCAAAGTTATACTATTCAAAATGGCTCACTTTTAGCTTAGAAACTGAAAAAAGAAGCACAAAACAACATCAATCGTTTTCACTTAGGCTTCACATCACTTTGAGGCTCTGACTCTTAGTCCTCAGCCATCCAAAACCCCTCCATCCTTAGACTTAAATAGTTGATCTCTTTGATACACTGTTTTTTTTAAACATTTTCCAATATATTTGTAATTATTTTACAGATTTTGTATGGGATTTGAAGCTTTACTCTGCGACTACACATCGCGAGCTACTGAACGACCGTTACCAAGACGGTTGCTGCCCTCTTGTGGTCTCTTGCTGCCGTTCAGAAGATCGCGAGTTCGAGGCTGAGCTCGGACAATCATTTTTTACAGAAAAATCTGAAATATTTACAAAGGTGTCTGAAATTATTTATACGAAAAAAATATTAAGAGTATTTATGTTTGTGTGTTCTTTTTTTTTAGGTTACATGAACAGTCTGAAGCTGAAAATGGATGCATTTTTGGAATAGTTTGAGCTCCGTGGAGCTGCAACTCATGGTGAAAACGTTTGGACTGTTTTCCAGATGTTTCCATCACTGCTGTTTTTTTTTTTTTTTTTTTTCAGGGACATCTATTTGTCTTTTAGTTTCATGAACAACCTGAAGCTAAAGCCATGTGAGATTGACTGTCGTGATTTGTACCATTACCTTTAGTCATTTCCAATCAGATACAGATTTCAGATTTCAGATCAGATTTATTTTGTAACATCCCAATGCCTCCTGATTAACCTTGACGAAAGCTTGTCACTGGCTGGTATTTAAACCCAGCCTCATCCAAGCTATTGCAAACATGTGGTTATAACCCCAGTGAAATTTGGCAAATTTGAATTACATACAAAATCTTATTTATAAATAAGTAAAGATGAAGAAAAATAAATATAACCAGAAGGGGGTTTTCTTCAAAAAGATACATTTTGAACAGCAAAAGCAAACAGCAAAAGGCATTTTTCTGATGAAATGTAGCTCCTCTTAACGACAAAAACTTTTTCATTTTACCTAAAACGCTGGTAATTATCAATAAAGGGTCACACAACTGGACATGATATAGACGAACCACTCTACATATTTGCCTTTGAGACTTCCTCTTCTCTGCAGCTGTTGCCCCATAGTACTCATGAATCTGAAAGTTCATCCTCAGGTTTTCTGAGACCTTACAAAGAGGAAAAGGACAATATGAGGACCAACAACCTCTCCTACAAATATGAGAATAACACATCAGCTGCCACTATAACTGTCACCCTGAGTTAAATTACAAATATACAAAGATGCCATGCAAAACATGTCATACTGGACAATACAGAAACAAAGTGCTGCATTAAAATGGTTAAAATATATTACAAAGTAACTATTCGCTTGTAATTTTCTAAAATACATGCAGCCAGTGCTGAACTTTTTTTTTGCCGCACTTATTTTGAAAGTTGAAATACACAAGTGCGAATAATGGCTTAAAATATCTGCACTTAAAATATTTGTTGTGGTAGTTGGTAACCATTAGAGTTTCAACAATTACCCCTTAAAATAGGTGCGACCAACAACAAAATCTTGCTTTGGATGCACTTAAAAATGTGTGGGCAATGCAGCAATTTGCATCGCACATAATAAAACATGAATTTCCATTAGTTTTTGTGGTTTGTTGCACTTAAGGACGTACGAATTACATCAGCCAAAATAGTGTCGTCTAAGTTCATGAGTCAGATCTGTTCATTGAGAGACATTCTGTTAGTGTGTTTGGGAGACCTCTAACAAAAGCTACCAAGATGATCCACCAAACAGTGGTGGATTTTAAAGCAGCAGCACCACAGCTTCAGTTGGAGAAGGAATTCAAAAATCTGTTTTTCAAGGTGAGGAGCTTGTGGCTAAAACGATAAAGATGGAACATTTAAAGCAGACTTTTTGCATGATCTGAAAAATCCAGACATCCAAACTTACAGAATACAAAAGCAAGTGTAACTGAAGTCTTTGAAGTGGTGCAGCTCTTTTTATTCATGAAAAACAACATCATTTATACTTGTCACCTGAGGGCATTCAACATTTCTACCAGCAAAAGCTTGAATGAAACAATGCAAAATCATTTGGCAGGAGGACACCAGCTTGTTTATTGGTGACATATTCTTGGAATCTGAAAGTTATTGGATTATTAGTTATGGCACAACTTGGCACCAACTCTTTTTTTTTTCTGGGAAATGCACTAATCAATAATCGCAAGTCACAAAAAATTAAGCGGCTGAAGGCAAAACTTCTCTGAAAGAATGAAACTAAGTGATTGCTCCTGTGGGAACGTGAAGAATAGAAATGCTGAGTGGGTGTGACTGGAAAACGACGTGTGGTGTGGTGTGGGCATCAATGTTTCAGCTGTCATTAAATTAATTGACAAGTTAAAGGGTTTAGAAAGAAATTCAATAAACTTCAACTGTCCCACTTTATTTTTTTTAAACATAATTGTTTCTCAATTGATCATTTGTTGAGGACACTCAGAATTTAACAGATTCTGTGGTCAGGACACCAATGATTAACTGCCGAGTCTTGAAGGACATAAAACCAAGGCTGGTGGCGCCTTTATATTTACAGCCCTTTTTCTCTCCGACAGAACACCACATAATGCTTTGTTTCAATCTCTAATTTTGTCAAATAGGCAAATTTCACAGATTTGAAATAGAAATGCGCTGCTGCAGGTGTGATGTAGAGAAGGAAATGTTTATAAGTTTTAGTCAGTGCTATAATCCTCCAATCAGGATGAGGTCTTAAGCATCCAAAGAATTAGTGTTTTCTTTGGCGGAATCCAAATTCTTCCCCCACCCCCAGGGTTTCTCCCTACCCCTACCACTTAGCCCTCCAAACGGAGAGATATAGAAAATATACTGTCTTTGAATTCGTTGAATGTCTTTGAATTCAGACGGCTCCAACACTCGAAGAAGTCATCAATATTCACTGGTCGTCTACGTTAGTGCGTAGTTCTGAAAATACAAAACAGTTTTATAACTTTAAAAACTCATACAAACACAACAAGTCTTACTTAATTTTAAATGTAAACTTATGTGCTTCAGAGTGTACCCACATGAAGAAAAGCGCTTCTCCTCTCGCCCTACCAGTAGAAAGAAACAAAAACTATTTTGGAGACCCCTTTCCCTTCCAATGCCTCTTCAATTGGAGGGGAAGGAGAAGAATTAGGATTAGGCCTAACTCTTTTTTTCAGAAGACTGATTTCCAAGACCTCACAGAGCTTAAAGAAGCTCAACTGGTGACCCAGAACATTTGATTACATTTACGAAACTACACAACCACAAAGCCTGGACGTTCACCTCAGGAGTATTTATTCTGAAGCCAATGGCATTGTGCCATTTTGTGACATTACTGATGGGACTCAATACTCAACCATAAAGTAATTAATTGTGATGCCAAAATACATACAGAGTAAAACTGCCCAATTGTGTGCAAATTCACTACAAAAACTGCTCAGCAGTCAAAATGACAGATAAATGAAGTGATGGTCAATGTTCGGTTGTATCTGTAACTGTTGCTTCAATGTATTCTAAAGTTGGAGATAGATCGCTTTACCCATCCATCCATCTTCCAATATTCTCACTCCCAACTCACCATATATGGACGTTTTTTGATGTACTGGCTGTTTCCAATAAATCAACGATTCATAACCAACTGCAAAGCAATAACACACCACTGTGAACTGTACAAACGAGTGGGATGACCTTCTCTCTCCACTAGGAGGCAGTACCATTGGTATATTTTTATTTACAAAGCCTTTGCTGGATTACTTCCTCCCTACATTTGTGAATTACTTAAACAGAGAAACCTTGCCTCCTATTCCCTTCAATCAAATGACCAGTTATTGTTGTCTGTCCCGTTTGCCTGCACGGAGCTTGGGAAGAAAGCTTTTATTAATGCAGCCCCCTTGGCCTGAAGCATTTTACAAAAAGGTTGGAGACTAATTGAACTGCCATCATTACAGGTCTTTAAGGTCAAGCTCAAAGAAAAACACAAGTCTGTAATTGTTTCTCTTCATCCCCGTTTTATTATTTGAATCCATCAAATTTTTATGCCTCCATTTATTTAGGTATTGTTTAGATGTAACAGTGTTTTACGGTCTCAATGTTTGAAATGTTTTATTGTCTTAATATTTTGATGTATTTTAACCAACCATGGCTGCCTCTTGGCCAGGACTCCCTTGTAGAAGAGGTTTGAAATCTCAATGGGATTATCCTGCTTAAATAAAGTGACGAAGAGGGAGCCCGTACCATATGTGACGAGTTGGGTGAAAGAATGTATAGCATCTTCAGAATGAATCCCTTTTAGGATTATGTCCTGCTGGAGTTTATCCCAGTTACTGTTGTCAATCCCTTGCAGGGTTGCATGTCCACACAATCTCACATTTGCAATAAGGAACAATTTAGACCATTTAATGTACAAAGTATGTTTCTGAACTGTCAAAGGAGTGCCATAAGCAATCAGTGACACAAATAGATTCTGTATGTGTGTAGATGAGGTTTGGTGTGCTTGTGCATACGTTTGTTTGTTTATTCAAGTCAAAATATCAGTATAATGTTTTAAAGTAATTTGGTAAAAGGCTCAGAGGCAAAAGATCAACCACAGAATCTGGAGCTTTATTCAAGTTATTCATACTGTTACACCACAAAGTTTTATCTGGAAGATAGACAGTAAGAACTTCTGAGTTTTGAATGGTCAAGAATAAAATTGAATTTCTGAGCTTAGTTTTAAGCTGAGCTACAAACACACTCAAGTGGAGCTGGTCAATCACATTGTTATGGTAAGTAGATGGTCTCTTCCAGGCCTCCATTACTACTCTAACAATAATCCCAGCTGCCATCTGTGGTGTAGCACCAGAAATATTTATATTTGTGTGTTGCACATGGACTGCTTTGCTTACAGGTCTTACCATTCAAAGCAGTGAAGCAATCAGCTTTTGGACAGCAAAAATCCCAATAACCATCGTCAGTTCGACACCAGTAATAATCGTAACCATACGCAGCACAGTTTCGCTGGACGCTGCAGCGCTTACCATTAACAGTCAACCCTAGAGGCTGAGGAGGGCTACAATAATCCCAGCTGTCGTCCGTGTAGCACCAGTAGTATTTGTAGCCGTGCTTGCCACAGGTGTGGTCTGTGCGGCACTTTACTCCCCGTATTGTCACGTCAGAGTAGGTCGGTGTGCAGGGCATGGTAGAGGTACTTGTGGAGCAGAAGTATCCAGCAGTTTTTTCGTCGTAGAAACAAGGTGAGACACATTTGTTAGTTTTCTCAGAAACAAGTTTGCAAACTGTTCCTTCGGATGCTTGCCTCTTTCTGCGCCGTGGCTCCTCGTGTACAGAGCAGGGTGCAGATAGAGAGCAAGCCAGTCCGGTGAGTGCCTTAATGTCTTCCTGCCCCATAAGCCATGTGTACTCATCCTTATACACCAGCTCCACATTGCTCTCTGTTTCCTGTACTTTAGCTGCAGGGTGAGATGTTCTTGTAGCAACGGAATTAAGGAACATTTTTTCATCTGGAGAAGTCATGGGGTTTCTCTGCTGCTGGCTAAGCTGATGTTTTACCATTTTGATGGTTTCCTCAGATTTAGGCTCCGTAAAAAAGCAGTCGTCTGCAAAAATCTTTAACAATTTGCTGTCATGAAGCTGGCGCAGGGTTTGTGTGAGCTCTAGCATTGAGATGAGAAAAATGCCGCCATCTGCCTTGTTTTCACCAAAGACGCCGAAGGAGAATGACTCTTCTGGGTCAGTTGGATGGACGTAGCACACAGCTGTCCAAACATGTGAGGGGACTGTCACCCTGTTCAGGTCCTCTTCAGTGCGCCTGCTGGAAATCTGCTTCGGGATCTGAGTGTTACCAAGCACAGTCCCCGTCACCAGGTAGGCAGTACCAGATGGACTTTGTGACTCTAAAATCACTCTCACTAAATGCTCCCATCGTCTCCATGAGACTCTGCTGAAGGTGGGATCCATGGGGGCGCTGTTGGTAAGAGTGGAGGTGGCACTGTGTCCTTTGTTACACTGGAAGCTGCTTGGCTTCAGGTGACCTCTGTCATAACTACTTTCGCTGTAATCTTCTGTAATTGCTTGTCTGGCTTTAATGGATTCAAGGTTGTGGTTTCTTTCTTCGTCCATATAAACTGGATATGTGGGATCTGAGAGCTGAGGAAAGGAAAAAAAACGTGTCATCCTTTTTTACATAAATTTCAGCCCACTTCTTGGCTTATTACAAAAGGAACATCAGCTTTAGTTATTTTTTATTAAGAAATGAATTCAAACTTTAAATAAATCTGTCATTTGTATGCCTTACCTGTGGTTCAATAAAGGAGCCTCCACTTCTGCGCTGCTCCGGGCTGACTTCGCAGTGATAATGGAACGTGTAGGCGCTGAACACAGGGACCCTGTGGGACGCAGAATAAAGAGTGGCAAAGGAAAACTGTCCATCTGCTGTCATCTTCTGGCAAATCCTCGTAGCATTTTGGTCAAAGCCTTCAGGTTCTCTGCCTCTGTAAAAAAACTGAGGGCAGCTCTGAAAACTGCTAACCACTTCAGCCTGTGTGTGGAAGGTCCACAGGATGCAGACGGTGATGGAAGCCCAAAGGATCATGGTTGGAGTCTATGTTGTGCTGGAGACGGATGGGCTTTTTTATAGCGGAGAATCAAGGTCAGAATGTTTTCTTCAGCTTACTGGAAAGGTCACATAATGTCCCTGTGGATGGTGCAATGACTTTTTTTTTATCTCTGCCCATAAAATCCTTATTTACTCTTCAGTCTGAATTTGTTACTAATTTACTTTCTGCCACAGCAGACTTCTAAACCCACAAGATCAACATTGGTTTGAGTATTTCTTTGAGATCACACCCCCAATGTTTCCCATCTATCAGGAGCTGAAGTGGTTTGATGCATATTTTCATCAACAGAGGTCAAGAGGGTATTCAAAGATGCTGAAATCAGGTGTATAATGTCCTCAGCTGAGACTGGGGCAAGAATTACATGCAAAAAAGTGACATTTTACAGAAGAAGGATCAAACAAAAAGTGCCAGTTAGAATTGAACAAATTCTAAACTTTTTTGGTGGAGGGCGAAGCACGACCAGGAAATAGACTGGGGTTAAAACGAAATTCTATTGTTTGTACACGCTATATATCACACACACACTAGCAAATACACAAGAGTACTGTCTGATGACAGACACCTATGACCTTAGATAAATATTGACCCTCCTCTTTGCCTTCATTTGTTAAAAAATATCCATGATCCCCCACCCCCCACTGATTACAGTAACCATTTGTACACAGAAGATCAATCCAAATGGCAAAGATCCAATCCCCAATCTGAGAAACTACATCAGAGTCTAGTCAAACAGAACTGGGTCATAAACTTAGACGGCTTCCAGGTCAGGCAGAAGCAATCCCAAATCCAGGAAGGCGGGTTAAACAGGTTCATGTTGTAAACGGATGACAGGACAGTACACACAAAGGTCCCAGTTAAAATTTTGGTGTTGTTAATGCGTGGAGTAAGGACTTATTGTACCATTGTTGTAAATAATTTAAGTTTGATGCCAATTTCCTACACAATGGGGAGTACATGTTGTTTGTAGGAGACCATTTACTTCAAAACCTTGTTAAAGCTTTTTAAATCGCAGTCAATTTTTGACTCCTGCTTCCACATTTTCTAAGATCTACATTTTAAATATATCCTGTTTAAATTCTTGTTTCTCAGACCCTGGACGTCACTTTGACTAGTCAAATGTCTTTGTTACGCCATCAAAACTTTATTGACAGAATTTCCTATGTGCAGGCTCCTTGTCTTTACTTCCCAATTGTAGTATTTTCTAGAGTTCATGTACCTAAAAATGTCGATCAATGTAAGAAACTATGTTTTTAGAGCTTGGAAAGGTTTTTAAAGTAATTTCTTGCTTTTTTTTTCTTTTTAAAGGGCATATTGCACCCATGATGAATGTTATCCACACGAGGGCACCAGTGTTCTGTACATAAGAAAAATATGTGCATGAAGAATTTTGCTCTCCAATAACAGCAACCATAGACAGAAATATAGACAGATGCACAGGTGAAACATCCTTTGGGTAAAACCAAAAACAAATAAAAACATTTAAGCAAGTTGAGGCAAAACATAAACAAAAATGAATCCTGTTTCTGTTCCATATCTGTTAGGATAATCTGTGTTAATCTGTGTGTCATTCATTTTAATTATGGTCAAAGGAAAATGCTTTATTAGGGTCTGTGAAAAGAGGTTGAAACAACAAGGATTTGAAAATATGACATGAGGAAACATCTGGAATGGTCAAGCAAACTACCACAATCTGGCAACAGAGTAGAACACTGGTGAACCGTGCGATTACAATCAGAAAAATCAGCTAAAAAAGGGAGGGATGGGCAGAAAAATCTACCAAAGCAAATGAATTTGAAAACTGGGGGTCGTCAGCTAAGCAGCGAAAACATTTCTTGCTTCTGTACAGACGAAACATTTGGCAAGTAGGGGAGGTGGTGATGAAGTGAAGGGGCCCCAGTAAAGAGCCTTGGGGCACAAGTGAAGTGCTAGAGAAAGCTAAGCTTTTCTTCTAATTAAATGTGCTATCTGAAGGAAACTGGTTAAATAAACCATGAGATGGGAATAAAAGAATGTCTTCATAACTTTACCAGCTTGAGGGTTTTAAGTTTGTGGTCAGACAGGTAGCGCATGTATTAAATTCATATGAATGGCAAGCTTCCTGACCTGTGCCAAGAGAGAACCCAATAGTTGTACAAAATGCAACAGCCCAGAAGTAGGTGATACCAACTGATAAAAGTCAGTTGTGTAGTGAGAGACTGTTGAGGCTTGAAGAGGAGGATTATCTACAGAAAAGCAGAATCTTCTACTAGAGGACAGTATTTAATCAGAGTCTGTGCTGTGACAAGTCTGGAATCCAGACTCAAATGAAGCATACATTCTTTTTTTTGTGGAAAGAGTAGGTGGATTGGACACATGGAATCTGTTTGAAAGAGAGTAGTAACCATAGTCCTGTATAAAGAGACTCCAGTATGATGGAAACCATTAAAGATTAAAATGGGCCAGGTAGGATTTGACCAAGTTTGCGAGGCCTGGAACTTGAGAAAAGTTTCAAAAACAGAAGAAATTCAGCTGCACAAGAACAGAACAAAGTTGCTGGTGGATTTTATGAATTTTCTCTGCAATATTGAATGTCCATCAAGTAAAGTTGATTAACAAAAAGTATACGATTTTGG
The DNA here is from genome assembly GCF_002922805.2 of Oryzias melastigma. Taxonomy (NCBI): domain Eukaryota; kingdom Metazoa; phylum Chordata; class Actinopteri; order Beloniformes; family Adrianichthyidae; genus Oryzias; species Oryzias melastigma. The sequence goes on along the minus strand of NC_050524.1, from coordinate 29,408,053 downwards.
AATTATTTTTATTGGAACTGCTAACCAGTGATTGACAGGTTTGTACATTTCTTTTTGAATAATGAAACAATGACATTTGATTTTTATGCTGCAGATTCAAGGGTAAACCAAAGGGGCATCATGGGAAAATGATGCAGACCAGCGTTAGACTTGAGCTTAGTGCTTGAGTCATGCTCAAACAAAGAAAACTCTTCATGATGTTGGAGGGGAGGGCATCAATGTTCAGTATTTTGGAATGGTGTGTGGAGATCGTCAGCCGAACAGCTTGAAGGGGTGCAGACTGCCCTCTCGTGTGAAAAAAAAGACTCCATATCTGACAAAGTAGAGGCAGCAGCAGGGAATCGTACATATGTGTGATGAGGTTCCCTGCTAGTATCACATTAGACTCTAATGAAGTTAAATAAGTAAAGAGAAATACATGTAAATTTGGATTATGGGTATGACATTTTCCACCATTACCACGTGTCGAGAAAATCTTCTTTAGTTCTCTCTA
>NC_050524.1:29372688-29407365 GCF_002922805.2 Oryzias melastigma | reverse complement strand
TGATTTTTTTTTTTTTTTTCCTCATCGGGGTTTGAGAATGAAACCCAACAATAATGTAAGATTTTATCCCCCCCTTCTGCAGTTTGTGTCCCTATATTAAACAATATAAACAACAATGCCGTTTGCGTCCCACGGGGACTTACGTATTACGTGAACATCCTGTCAGGAGCCAGAACATGCACCTGACTAACGACCAGAGTGTGGCGTAAGGGCATCGTACAACAGCATCACTTGTACGTCACAAGTGCGTGCAACTTACAAGTACTTCACGATACACTGACCACACACGACAATGGTAAGTTACATTTTCATGACGTCTCCAAATCCGAGTTCCCCTTAAGATGCTCCTGTCTTCGACAATTTATTTTCAGTAGTCATTAAGCGTCTGAATCATTTATGTCTATTTCCCTTTTTCGTGATTATAATGAAAATCCATTTCTGATTTTTTCTTCATTAATATTCTGTAATTTTTTTTGGTAACCTTTTAACACCCGAGGCATTGTTGGTGACGCTTAAACACAAAATCTTTACCAAACTGTAACTTTTCAAGCGCCACCAACAAAGCCTCAGGTGTTAATGGGTCGTTCACAATCTGCTGGAACTACGCTGATTGCTTTCACACTTGAAACGTTACAGTAAATCAAAGAACATGAACACTGGAGCTCCGGGGTTAAAGGCGTAAAGAATAGTTTTGTCATGTTTTATAAGTCTTTCTTTCATTGACAGAAGAGCACAGACAGTGTGAAACTATCCATTTAAGTGTGTGTGTAGGCTTGTGCAGGTGTGCACTTGTGCGTCTGCTTAGAAAGTAGCTTAGATAAATTGCGTTTCTTCCAAAAACCACCAGGGTGCAGCACAGCTTCACTCCTTAAATCTTTTTAGTGCGCAGAATTCTTGATGAAGTTTGTTGATAGAGTCCTTTAATGAATGTTCATGGTGGGGGGGTGAGGTGGGGGCAGCTTATGTCATCACAGCACAACAGGTAAAGAACACAACAACGCTCCAAGGTGCAGGAATCTATCCAGATGCGCCAGACAGAAAATTAGGAGACCATAAAAGACACCCACCTCCCCAGGTGAAACTGGCATTGATGTTTGCAGCAGATGGAGGGCTGTCACAAAAACCACTAAACGAAAAGCCCCCCCATACACCTTCTTTTGCCCAGCTTCTGCTGGTACAGATGAGACGGCACAGGTAGAGACATCACCAGCACATGAAAACAATCGCTTTATTCAGCTAACATTTATACACAGCTGGGGGAAGAAAAATAAAAAAACAAAACAAAACAAAAAAAACAACCAAACACCCCCCCCTCCCCGGCCCAAGAGAGTAACAAGACGAGAAGATGGCAGGTGCTCAGCGCCGCTGGTCGTACGTCCGTATTGTGCTCCACTCGTAAGACTCTGCAGAGAGACGACAGGTCCGGATCACTCCCAGAGAACCCAGCGGAACCGGAGCCTTCATTTGGGGGTGGACGTGGACTCACCTGGATCCTCCTGGCTCCTTTTTCCCATCAGCCCCACAAACGAGTTCACTTTATGTCCTTCGGAGGAAATATGACAGGTTAGAGCTCAGACATGGGACGCAACGCAACCACCTACAGAATCTGCTTAAACCTAACACGCTTAAACACTTGTGTCCAATGTGACCTTTGACCCCGAACGTTTCTGATTGGTTGAAGTGATGGATGTGCAGCGGCTGATCCCCGGAGAAATCTAAACCCACCGCTTCTCTTTTCCAGGCACTCCCCGATGGGAAACATCTTCATCATCAGGACACACGGCCGGACCGTGAGGAAGAGGAGCCTGACGTCTCCCAACAGTTGCCCGTCAATCACATTCGGAGGGGGAGGGGGGGGCTATATAGCTGACAGATCAATATGTATTAAGCTGATGGCCTCGCTCCAGATTGGGGGAGGAGGGGGGTCCCCCGTCCAAACAGCCATGTCCTTGAGGCGATGGCGAAGGCCAGCCCCTCCTCTCCGTCGTGACTGACAGCTGTGCACGCGCTCATGTGGACGCTCGCTTTTTTCGCTGCCACCGCTCCATCCCTGAGGGGGCGACTAATTAAAAATGTTTATAAAGAGTGTGTGTGTGTGTGTGGGGGGGGGGACTATACCCCCCCCATCACTTCTTTCTCATATTTTTGCGCTTTCATCCCTCCTCGCTTTTTAACCCCCCCCCACGCCTGACAAATTAAATGAAGAGAACCGCTGCTGAGCTCAAACACAGTGACGTAAAACGCTGTCCGTAAATATAGCCCCCCCCCCTCGCCATCCCTCCCACCTTCACTACAAAGCAGCGATTAACAGGAAATTTCAGCTTTTGTTTCTACATGAAGGAGAAGGTATTGGAGGTGGTGTTAGGAAGGAAGGGGGTGAGGGAGGGGTTGGGTGATGAGGGTTCCTTCTGCTCGAGAGGGGGGGTTTAGAGCTTCAGCAGCAGGAACATGCAAGAAGCCGGGGTGAGGGGGGGTCCTGAAGTTTCACTTCATTACAAAAAAATCTGAAGATCAGAGGGGACACTTACTTTTCCTGGTGATCTGTGCGTTTGCTGGAGGGGGGTAGGGTGGAGGTGGAGGTTGGGGGTAAACAGAGACAAGAGTGTGAGCGACTCATCCACACACACACCCGCACACACACCCGGAATAGCCCTCACCCGTGGAGCGCCTCCCCATCAGACCGATGAACTGATGCGGCCGCGGCTTCCTCGTCATCCTCAGCAGCATTTCTCTGAGCGGCTCGCTGGACAGCCAGCCGTCCTGGTGGTTGAGGGACAAAATCGAGAATGTTACAACTCCGAATACAGCAGAAGATTAAAAACCCAGAAAAAAATGTGCCCCAACAGTGAATAATTGTCCCTTCTTCTTAGTTTCTATTTCAGTCTGAGGATGGATTTCTTCTGAACACATTAGTCCCCCCCTGGATGATTTGTAGCAGCCTTATTCATCAGGCTGGCCCTACTCCAGCTCACAATGTCAGAGACCGGACATTTGGAAGCAGCTGCTGCCCGGACGCTGGTGCACAGCAGCCGATCCTGGTTCGATCAGCCGATCCTGGTTCGATCCCCCAAATCAGGTTCAAATCAGCAAAGGGATGTTGCAAAATGTATCTCTGCTTTAATCTAGTATGTATATATCTATTATTATTTAAATTTTCTCTTAAATTTCAAAACATTTAAAGAACAAAATTTGCAGAATTTAAAGAAATCTTCTTCCACTCCCCCAAACTCCACTTCTTTTAAATAAAATAAAATAGAATACAATAAAATAAAAACAAAACTTAAATTTGAACAGAACTTCTTGTTTTGTCTCCGTGTGGGTTCTCACCTGGATGTGGTTCGTGCTTGTCCAGTAGTCCGCGTCCTCCTTGGGTTCGGGTTCCTGGCAGAGCACGCGCACGCCGGTGAGCAGAGCCACGAGCGCGGACAGCAGCAGCAGCAGCTTCATGGTTCAGACGGTGAGAGCTGCGCTGTCCGCGCTGACACACTTTATCTGGGCGCCGCGCGGAGGCGGAGGCGGTGCCGCGCGCGCGCGCCGCTGCCTTTCTCCGAGCGCAACAAGTCCCGAGCGCGCGCGCCTCCTCAACTTCTGTCCCCACGCGGCATTGATTGTTGCGCCATCGATTAGTAAGCAGCCAGATTACAAGAGTAACGAATAAAGTAACTTAATGATTATTTAAAGCGAATCCATAGATACATTTAGAAAGTTTCAAACTGCACGTGCATGTGAGCACCTGATTCACAGGGCGTGTCTAAAATTTCCGTGCCCCACCCACAGAGAAACCCCTCTCTAGTCAGATCCATCAAACCGCTGCATAATCGGGGGCTTTGATCTGTGCTCAGAACCGTTCCGGCCAATGAGAGAAGAGCTGCAGATATGAATGAACCAGGTTTGTGCAGTTCTGAGCACGTGGACTTATTAATGCTGACCCTTTCGATTTTCTGAATGGTTGATGTTTAGGTTGTGTTTGGGAAGCACAGGATCACTATTCGTAGTTATTTAGTTAAAACATTGGTGAAAGGATGCTGATGTCAGAATTTCCAAGGAAGACTGAAGGGAAAACTAGAGGATGAGCATGAATGTGGTGGAAGAGGACTTGAGGACAGCAGTGTGGGCTAGGTGACAGCAGGATGTAGGGTCAAATACATACAGAAGATTCAATGGTGACTTCTGAAGGGAGCAGCTAAAAGGATTAAAAAAAAAAAAAACATTACCACGTTTGCACTTTTATTCAAATAACTGTCCAAACTTTGTGCATTTGTTCTAAAACAGATTTTAGATTAAACTTCAGCACATTTTATTACTATTTAATTTAGTTAAACAGCATTTTGGTTACAGTCCTGCTGAGAAGGGCCTTACGAAAGTTAAGACGCCACAACCCCTCTATGGCTCTGATAATTATCTAACTATTGTAATAATCATCAGAACCGGTAAAGATTGACAATGATCCATCAGTCAAACATGTATTAGTTTAAATGTGATCTGAGTCATAAAATGTTTTTTGCTCTGTCAGAGTTTTCTAAAAGATCAGAAGTATTCAGAGCATTTCAAATGAGTTTTTTTCTGTTCAGTTTTATTTTTTATGAATTGCTGTGAGTTTATTTCAAGGTTCTGCCCGAAAAGAAAAAAACTTTAAACCAAAATGGACTTTTATTATAGTTTATTCATGATCATTCCAATCTGGCCAGATAACTCAATTGTTTACAGAAATGTCCAACAACAAATGGTCTAAAGTCAGGACAAGTGTCAGGGTATGTTTACCTGTTTGGCTTGGGTAAAGCTTCAGTCCAGACAAAGCATACAGGTATGAATGCATTCATGCTGACTCTGGTCCAGACCGAACAAGCAGACAGGATCCTGTCTCAAGTGGTAGTCTCAGTCCACGTCCTTGTTTTTGTTCTCCATTGGTGAGTATGAATTGTTCTCATACCTGATTCTCATCAGTCTTTTTGGAACTAACTTACCACTGTAACTGAAAAGAGTAAACCACTTTGGAAGTTGTGCTAAAAGAGAAGGACCATGGAAGAACCTGGAACAAAAGATTCTGTTCCTTTTTGGTACTTGGAGAGACACACAGTTTTAATTCAGCTGTTGGAGAAAACACAGAAAGGCAGACGTTTTGTGCTCCTAAACAGCACCAAATTACAAAGAAATACTTCACCAAACATGATGTGAACAACATACAAGAGTGGAAGTTCTGGTGAGGAAAAAGTCGAAGAGCTTGATGCACTGAAGCTACATTCACACTGCCCTCTGCAATGCACATTGGGCTTCCGTGTTCAAAACTCTAGCTTTCATGCATAGCTACGCAGGTATTAATAAAGGTACATACACACCGGCTGCATTGTGTTCAAGCGGCCACTTTCAATGAAAAGGCTATGCCAGGGATAGGCAACTCCAGGCCTTGAGGGCCTCAGTGTCTATGTGATTTCCAGATATCCAAGCCCTACTCATAACTGATTACATGGCAGAGCAGGGAATGTTAGAGAACATGCAGGAGTGCAGCCCTCAAGGCCTGGAGTTCCCTATCCCTGGTCTATGCAAATGCACGCACACCAGAATTTCAGCTTTCTGTGTCTGAAACGTGATCACGTGTCAGTACTCAAGTTGTTAAACACAACAGAAGAAGAATCTTCTTCCTACCGCTAAATGCATGTGTGGTGCTGGTTTGTGAGCATTCATGAAACCGCGTAGAATGTGTTCTTCATGGCCGGTGTGTGTGCACCATAACTGTGTTTAGGCTCTACTTACAAAATGCGTGGCCATTGAACGCGCGATGAAAGTTAAACCAGGTCAAACTTTGACCAAGCAGAGACTCAAATTTGGTCGTTACTTTTGGATGTCATCCCTTTTAATTAAGTCCCAACCATTTGAAAATGAACCATGTGGGAGAAAACACTAATTGTGCCCAGTTATAATTCTATGACATCAAGTCTTTCGTATATCCGAATAGAGCTGTGAAGGAAAAAGTCTGGAGCAAGATTTGACATCCCCTTTGACAATTTGCACCAAGACTCTTCCAGCTGTAGGTGGTGGACATGGACTAGTGAACCGTAGAAGGAGAAAAAGAAGATTAAAGCCATTCGCAGCTTGTCTTGTGAAACTAAATACGGCTTCAAGATCCTAGACTTAGTGCATTCTTGAACACATCTCTGCTCCAACATTTCAGCTGGTCACCATAGTGCATTCACACAAGTCCAAAATCTGTCTGATGATTCAGAGACATAAATTCTGAAAATAAAACAAAATTTATGCAGAGAAGTTTTTTTTTTTTTTTTTAAATCTTTCCAGGAGTTTAAAGCAGAACTCTTTAGAAGACTTGAATACGTCTTGCGCTCACGCTTCTGTGTGGCGGAAAAACCCGTGACCTTCTGATGGAGCTGTTCCTCGGAGCTTCATCTCGGTAATGGATGCTCGCTCGTGGGCAGCGAGCTGCTGTGAAAGGAATACTGATGAGAGCCTGTTCGGGACGAGGAGAAGCTCCATCGTCATGCTGACGCTGGACACGCGGCTGCTCAGACTCCTGCTTCAGTCTGCACATCTTCATTAAGCTCTTTACGCTAGCTCATTCAGATTTACAGCAGAGACTGCCAGAATCCACACAACCATCAGCAGAAATGATGCCTTTGTCCAAAACATAAAAAAAAATGCTACAGGGCCAACAGTCATTTTCGGACGCAAAGTAACTTGAAACTTGATGTGAAGTTTTTCATGAAGCTTTAAGTGAAAAGTTTAGATGGAGAAAAGTTGAATCTGTTTAATGGACTTGCAGAAACTTCTATCCTCATGGTAAAAGCTTGTCTGCACATCATGTCTCATCCAACCTACATTCTTGCTCTTCTCTGAGTACCGTGTTTGGGGACCATAGCAAAACCTTGGACCAACAATTAGAGCAAATTTGCTTGAGCAGTCTGCTCCTGTTCTGATTTATAGATGAAGATCTTATGAGGACGTACAAAGACAGGGTATGATCTCCAAACAATACAAATGCCTGACTGGAGAATATGTGTCTAAAGAAAGACTTTAAAAGAGTTGCTGTTGCAGTGGAACTACCCTCAATTTTTCTATCCTCAGTTGTCACTTTTCTGAAATTGAAGCTTCTGATTGCTAGGTCTGGACGTTAACTGCCTCACCCTGCTGTACATTCATTGATTATCACAGTGACTGTATGGAAACTATCCCCAACAGTTGTCTGATTTTAACAAACACGTCCACCATCTGACTGACACCCCCATCAGCTCTGTGTAATCCTGACGGCTCTGGGATTATCGTCAGTTCTGTGGCATGAGGCTCTTATCTCAAGACACAAACAGCTGCAGATATTGAACTTTAAACAATTTAAGAGAAGCTTAAAAACCTGATCTGAACGCCAACTCCTGTCTTCCTTCCGGCTCACAGTGATGACCCATTCATGTCCTTGTTGGACCCGTGTGGAGACATGACCCGCATGTGACATTTTTTAGTGTCACTAGGGTCCTGATCTTTTGGATATTTAACCATCTCAGATTTTGTAAGCAAACCTTATAGGTTTTTCTGGAATCCAGAAACGCACAGACTGAAGATAACAACATAATTTGTGTAGAAAGTTTAGTTTAGTTGGTTTAAGATCCTCCAAAATCACACAGAAAAAAAACTAAGATCAATTTTAAGAACATCATTAGAATCGGTTTACAGGCAGTTTAAATTTCAACTCTGATCGTCTTTTGATCCATTTTATTTCTCCTTTGCAATTTTATTTTCTCCATCATAAGAAATATGCTACAAGAACATGTTAAAAACGTTGTAGCAGGTCTTTAATCTTAATACTTTTTTATCCGATAAATCAAAGACCTACATGTTAGTTCTACGTTTCTATCTATGACCAAACAGTCTCCGGGGACAAAAACTTTTCTAACTTAGTTAACAGGACTTAGAAAAAAAACTCTAAAGAGAGAAGAAGGTCTATAACTGTCTGCTTGGCTCGGATTTCCTGATTTGTCTTTCATAATGGCTGTGTGGAAACCAGACACTAAGTCAGACTCCACAAAGCAAAAAAAAAAAAAAAAAGAAAAAAAAGAAAAGTCAAGCTCATTGCAGTCAAAGAGCAGGGCAGGATGCTCCTTTGATTTAACTCATGACCTCTATCGTCATGACTTTAACTTTATTCCAAGAATTTTTGTTTTGCTATATGAAGGTCTGTTGTTTCTTGTGAATCATCTCCAGTGTTGTATTTTTTGTAATAAAGCAGCGTATTTAAACATTACGCTTTTTAATTTTTAGAAAAGGCTGTGTACATTTGCTAGAATCGAGCTGATCAAAATCAAAAGAAAAACATTCCATATAAAGAAAAAAAAAAAAAACCTTTTACATTTGTGGTTCTTAATCTTAGTTCTGAAGCTCCACAGCTCCTGTTCTGTCTGCCCCATTTAACTGGTACGATTACTATCACTATCTGGAGTTAAATCAGGTCAAAATGCAAAGCAAACAAACAAGGACTCAGGATCGCTGTCATATGCAGTTATCGCTGTACTGATGCTCTCAAGAATCTCAGTTTACTTACAGGTACTTTTCTATGCAAATGTCCTAAAATTTTTGCTTTACAGACTGAAGATCAACTGAACCAAAATAACTCAATTAAGAATGGACTTAAGGAGGGTTATCAACCAGGAAATGGTAGATTGTATAAACTTGTGCTAGATTATGGGGTCCAGATGACCCCACCCTTGTCTTGATGTGTGATTCTTCCTCCCATGACAAAAGTGGTCAAAGACAGACAAGATTTATGTCTGCCACAGACACCAGTAAAGATAAAAAATCCTTGATAAAAAAGTTCAGCCCGCTGTCTTGTGGGGTCCAGATGACCCCAGTTTTAATGTAAATATGCCTAGGATAGCACAAGGGTTATGACCTGTGAAGTAGGGGTTTAGGGAAAAATCGAATTGGTGATATATCATGATATTTCATTTGGCGATACTTGTATCGATTTAAAACGCGGAAAAGGAGATTTCTAATTAATTATTTGTGAGCGTCCTTCGGTGTATTACTTTTGTTTTCTACCTAAATCTCTGATCACTAGTTGGCAGCACAGCACTCTTTGAGCAGCTCAAGACCACACCAGAACAACAAAATTTCACGAGAACCAGCTTGTGTTAAATGTTTGTTGGTTCAGTCAGCCTTGTTAATTTGTTGTTATGAGACGATTGCTAAAATGTGAAAAATTGTTTTGGGATATATTGCGATATGTATCTTATCGTAAGACGTGTATCGTGATACATATTGTATTGCAAGATCCTTGGCAATACTGTGAAGGGAGAAACTGCAGTGATTCCTTTTTTACTACTTTTACATAATTGATGCTTCATCAAATTCATCCATTTGAATTCCAGAGGAAATTAAAAGTACAAGAATGTTTTTTAAAGTAGGGACTGAGCCCCTTGTTACAAAGTTGACCAGAACTGAACAATGAATCAAGTGAGCTTTTAGGCCTGCCAAACATGATGACAACTGGATCAACTCTGATCAAGTAAAGAGCATATATGACGAGAGGGACCTGGTTGCAAGCAAGATGGTGCCCAAACAAAACATAATTGGCCGAAAGCGGAAATGTTGCAACTATAACCGGAAGCTGAATTTACGTATCTATACTAGAAGATTCCTAACTGTAACCCCAACCCTTAACTCTAACTAACCATAACTTATTACCAGTGTTTTTCTTAGGGAAAAGCGTTAGCCTCGCTCAAACTTTGGTCGAGGACTTTCGGCTAATGATGCTCTGGTCCCATCTTGGGGCCATGTTGTTGTCTGCAGCCTGGTCCTCTTGAACATGATGCTGCAATGGACCCTATGACTCAGGAAATAACTAATTGTTCCTGATGTATTTATTTTTTTCTCCTCAATGATGGAGGGAAAAGCAGTAGTTATCCAAATCACTGCTTTGAACTGTTGTGGAATGAACAATGTTCATTTGGCTGTGTCTTCTGAAACACAGTCATGCCACCCAATCAAGAGACAAGCCCCCCAGTCCCTCATGGGGACAGACAAGCAGGATCAGACTTGAATCCTAAGAACGGGTCTCAACAGACAAACAAGTCAGAGCAACACAGAAAGAACCCATTGGGTCCAAAGCACGTGACATCCATCAGTCTGATTCCCACTGATCAAAACTCTGGAGCTTAAACGCTGAGAGAAGCAGGTGCTGAGAATCAGTGTAATTAGTGCCAGCAGGAACAGGCAGAAACAGGAGCCACTTCCAAATTAGGAAGGAGCCATGAACGCTGCTGTAAGAAAGTACCAATTTAGACAGATTTAACCAGACTAACCTGACAGAATTCAGCACGTTTGGCAGGAAGGATGCAATCAGAAGTGATCTCATCGTCAATGGAGATATCGGCTTAACCTTTTACACCAGAGCTCTTACTCAAGTGTTTACACTCTACTGTAACTCTTAACTGTAAAATACACGTACTTAAAGGGGATTCTGAAGTGGAAAAAACAACTTTGTACTGATGTGCAACACCTATGTGAATAGTCAATATAAAAAGTCCCTTTTTATAGCACCAGAATCCGCAGAGCCACGTTGATCGGTCATGAACGGTCGAGGAGTTGCAGTAGGTCAAAGAGCATGTGCTTTTTAGGTATTGCCAGTGACATCTCTGGTGTTACAGGATTAAAGAAAGAAGCATCAGCTAAGAGTCTCTGCAATCTATAGGTTTTAGTGCCACAACACTCTTACAATTTCATGTAATAACAACCCTTAGCCAGATATATGTGTTCATGATTGTGCTTTCATTCTCGCCATAGAGTCACTTTTATGCTTAATGTGTGCTCCTGGAGCTTAAAGTTCAGATCTGGAAGTTTTTGAGAAATTACAAAGAAAGCATCACTAATAGCAGGATATGAGGTTTCCCTGCTACAGAGTCACAGCATACAGACGCTTTTAACCCTAGTGCTATCCTAAGCATGTTTACATTAAAAGTGGGGTCATCTGGACCCCACAAGACAACATTTTCTATCTTCACTGATGTCCATGGGAGTCATAAAATCCTGTGCACCTATGTTTACCTTTGTCATGGGAGGGATCACATGTCGATATAAGGGTGGGGTCATCTGGACCCCATTAAGGTGCTTTCACACAAAACGGAATTTGCCCCCACTGATCAGTCACTGAAAACATCACGTTCCCAAAGCTGAGTTCCTGATTGGTAGATGCGACGCAGCAACCCGTCAAACTTCAAATGTATACATTTTGGGTGTGCTGCCCGATTCATGCCTCACCACTCAAATCGAGCTGCTGGCAGACCTTTGCGCCGCACCAGTCGCTCAAATCGCGCAGCGGGGCTTCAATTCGCCTCAGAGTGCGTCTGTACCATTGATTAACATGGGAGCTGGCCGCCTCCGCCACGCGAATCGCGTTTGGTGGGAATGCACCTTAAGATAGCATAAGGGTTCAAATGCAACAGATGGATTGAAGTGTTACCCACTTGATTCAAGCGTTGTTTCTCTTGTGGATGCTCCAGGTTCCTGCCTCAGTCAGTAGTTGCTATGCACTCCAACAGAGCGCAGACAAGCTTGTACACACTTACCCAGACAAGGTGCAGATTAAGTTTGTGTGAGTTTCAACAATTTTAAGCCGTCACATCCATGTAAACATTTGTTTGTTGGGGATATTGTTAGGTTTCTTGCAGCTTGTAAGATGTGACGAAGGACTTTTTTTTATGACTTTGACCACATAGAATAAAATCTTTAACAGGAGTAAATATAAAATACATATTTAATTTGTCATCTCCTTCCTGGTTCTGTTTTTCTGTTTAAAAAAGAAGTATCTGTAGAAGTCTCTTTCTGGTTTCTCCTGGTCCTCTGTTCCAAAAACCGTATTTGTATTACTCCAGAGTCCCGTGTGTCTTAACGTCTGTCACCTCGGACGGCTCTGTTGCAGACTTTTGCTGCTGAGAGAAACCCAAGCAAGTTTGGACAGTTTCTTTCTCTTTTAGATGTAACCATCATTTATAAAATGTACAGATTGTCTTGAGTAGCAAATATAAGGATGTGGAGGAGAGCTTAGAAAGAAATCACACATTCATGCCTCCATCACATTCATGGTCTTATTTCTAAGAAATTTTTGATAAATCCCCAAACGCCTCTGTTTTTGTTGCCCAGAGGCTCTGACCCTGCTCCCCTTAAACTCCTGCTGTAAACCATTAATCATAAACCTCGGGAGTTCTGAACCGCCTGATGGTTTAATGAGGACACCACACAGTTAAGACAGAAAGGACAGGGACTTTTAATTTCCGCTCATGAGATAGTAACTTTTATAGACTAAAACAAGCAGAGGTTTTGTTGCCTTGCCGTCATCTGTGCGTGTTTGATCAGCATCAAACGGGAAATGAATTTGAATTGTCAACACAAAGGTGGAGGCCAGGAGCTGCACACCTGTTTACCTCCCTCCCTACTGACTTTAGCTTACCTGAAGACCAATCAGCTGCTATGAAGCTGCTACGTGCATATAAGAGGGTTGATACAAGCAATCAGGCAAACATCTTTACCTCTGAAAAAAGGGATCTTTGTCCCCGTGTGACAGAAAGCAGTGCATGCTAGTTAAACCTTCAGTGTAATCACATGATCGGCCGCTGCTGGGAGCATGCTCTCAAGCTGCATTCATACCGACTGCTACAACTTGCGTTCAACCAGCCACTTCCTATGAAAAGTCTATGCCAACGAACGTAAACCCACGTTCATGTGTCCCTACACAGGTTTTTCATCCTTATGCAAGTTCTCGGGCTTTACCTACAGATTGGGCGTTCATGATTGCATGATGGAAGTTCAACCAGTTGAACCTTTGACTGCTAAATCGGGAAAACACTGAACTTTGACCAATTGGGGACTTGGATTTGGTAGTGACGTGTGGGTAGCTTCCTTTTCAAAACACGGAAATATCAACCGTTGCAGATGTGAATTCTATGACACCAAGTCTTTCGGAATAGAGCCGTGAAAGAAAAAGCTTGGAGCAAGACTCAGGATTTGCACCACTTTGACAATTTGACCTGTGTGAACACCATATGCTAAAAGCATGTAAAAAATCCTTGCTCAGTGTTTCTGAACACACCACATGCCCGGTGTGCATACAGCTTCAGATGCCATGGTCTGTTGAAATTTAGACAAGAGACTTTCAAAATCTTCAATCCAATCTGCCTTTGTGTGGGTCACACACTCATTCACACACTCCGCTGCCGAATACTGGCGCCAACCTTCCACCAGAGGCATTGTGGGGTTCAGTGTCTTGCCCAAGGACACTTTGACAAATGGCGCAAATTGAACCTGCAATCTTCCGATAAGAGGTCGACTACCCTACCTCCACCACGGCCGCCCCGCCAGAACATTTATAACATTCAGACAAATACACTGACTGAGTAATAGCTGTTTATTTCTCTATAGAAGTTTAGGGAATTTTGGCTTCTTGGAGCCAGCGTATACTTCTATCCAGCTAGTGTTGTATACACTGGACCAGCACCATACACACGGGTAGCGGCATAGAGGAGATTCTTCTTTTTTTGTGTCTTTACTGTCCGCCTCCTACAACAGGCAGAGGCTCGGTCCACAAAGTCAAAGTGGTGCAAATCCTTTACATCTCGTTCCTGGCTTTTGTTTCAAAGTTCTGATCCTTTAAATCTCCTTCTTGGAGTCATATTAATCAAACTAGGCACAAACTGCAATCATTAATGTCTGCTTTGTGATCATGTTTACAACGATTTGCACTTTTGTGTTTTGAAGCGGACGCCACACGTCTCTACCAAATGAGAGTCCCTGATTGGTCACAGTTCTGCGTTGCTACGATTCAGCGTGAAAATGCTCAACTAGGTTGAACTTTATGCGCACAATCAAAAAACGCCCATTTCTATGTAGAGCCTGCAACTGGACTCAAAAAGTTGCGTAGCCATGCGCAGTCACGTGTGTTTCCGGAAGTTCTGGTCTGCACAGGTTTGCATAGACTCTTCATTTAAAGTGGTCATTTAAACACGAGTCGACACAGACGGTGTGTAAGCTCCTTTACATACCGTCAATGAGTGAACCACATTGTTCCTTTGCTACATCTCATCTTTTCAGTGACTCTTGCGCCCGCTGGTGTTCCGGAGGTCTACATGCAGTTTTCTCCAGTCTTTAATTTATTTCCGATTGTTTGAAAATCTTTAAATCCTATGACTTTTACTCCCGGGTTCATAATCATGTTGTCTTGGCAAAGTCAGAAACTTTATACTGACACACACCTACTTACTTAACAGTAAAATACTGTTTTCTGTTCTTCAAATATCCGACTCTCTAGTTATTTTACTGTGTAATAGCATAGATGATCCCCTTTGGATTTCCAGATCCCGCAGGATATCTGGTATTAGGTTTCAGGAACACAGAAGATCCTTGAATTTTGTTGTCTGATTTTTTTCCTGTGCATATTGTGAATGAATACCAAGTTTAATTGCATAAATCCAAACAAATGTCTCTTTTGCTGTAACATGATTAAAGACCAGGGTGATAACCTCTTAAGTAGAACTGAGTGTGTCACATTCACCTCTTTTCAGGTGAGATGGTCTCACATTAGTAAGAAGGAAAGCGAAAGTTCACAAATGAGTTAGCACATTTCCAGGTCACGAGTGCGTAAATATGCTTTTACTTATGCACCATTTCCCCTGTTTACTTTGTGAACCTGTAAGTGCCAGATCCATGAAAGGAGATGTGGATTGTTGGCGAGCGTGAAGCTGCTATGGTCAAACCTGCTGGACTCTTGAGTCTAGGTCTTAGAGGACAAACGATGAAGGCGGAGCTTCAGCAGAGAAACCTGCAGCCTCATTGGAATGCAGCCCGGGTTTTCACCTGACCTGACAGCAGTAAGCACTCAGAGTAAGAGCAGCAGCTTACGCACAGAAGTCATCATCAAATGCCATTACAGGAACAGACCCCGCCCCACCACTATCCCTCCCCCTCTTTCTGGAACGGGAGGAACGCCAAGAGAGATCCTGAATTTCCCTGTTGTGATGACGGATGGTGTCTGGGCTTCGTCCTTTACGTCACCGCTCACCACAGAAGTTCCTGCGGCTGCTGGCAAACAAAGGAGTCTGAGTCACTTCAGGAAGCCTCGTGGTTATCTTCATCATCGACAGCCATCACTCCAAAAACCAGAGGGCCACACGCTCCATCACTGGATCCTATCTTTGATTGTGGATTCGTGGTGCATATTTGTTTCAAACGAACTATTGGTCAAACAGTGTCCATCTGGGGGGGGGTTGTTGTTTGTTCAGCACCTCTTGACATTCAGAGACAACGATGAAGTGCAGCTAAGCACCACGGAAACAAAACCCTACTCAGGAACAGAACTCACACCTGGACACTTTAGGTCCAGTTCAGCCTCTTCACCGCTCTGAGCTCAGCTGGTGGGTGTTGTGGGGGAACAGTTCACATGCGCCGAAAATACCTGGCTGCACAGGTTTACGTGCACCGCAGCAACCAAGCCTCCACTCCTCCACCCACTCAAACAAACACCCTCTATCCAGTTCCGCTCTGCTGGAGGGGTCCACGTCTAATGTGTTTTGGAGAAAAACGGATATCTGCAGGAAACTTGATTTCTGATTTATATAACATTAAAGTAATTAAGTTACTCAAAGCTGATTGTATCCTGGTGCCTTTGAACACCTGCCCGAAAACCTGAAAGTATGAAGGTTTCCCATTCACACAATTTCAATGGTGGACTGTTCCCGTCCTCATGTAAATGTTCATATAAATGTTCAGATAATGTTCTGGTGTCACAATAACAACATAAAGCTGTGGAAAAAAATGTCACTGTTGCAATGTGATGTTAAGTCATGTATTTTAAGCTTTGAATTAGAAAAAAATGATTACTTGAAAAAAAAACCTGAAAGTTTGGGATAATTTTTCTGCTTTTGCAATACCAATTTGTCCTTGAGTTGAGTCTGTACATAATTTTAAAGTGGAAAAATTCTTTAGCCAAATTGTTTTGTATTCAGAAATATTTTAGGGCCTCATAATAACACATAAGTACACACAATTTCAGGTTTGAGTGAACTGACTAGAAGACAAAAAGGAAGGAAAGGTGCTGATTGGTTGAATAGATTATACTAGAGGAGGGTGTAAGTTAAGTTTATGTCTGTGAATTTAAAAAAAGTGTGCTGTTATGAGGACCTGAAAAATATTTCAGAAGACCACCTGAATTTCAACTGTAAATCTCTTTACATAAAGGCTAAAATATTTTTAATAGTCACAAATATTTGTTTAACAAAAATAATGGAATTGCAAAAAAAAAGATTTTTTTTTCTCTTTCATATTTTTTTCAATAAACTTTTTTTTTTTTGTTGCAATTTCTAAACTGTATTAAGACGGGAGACATTTGGTTTGCTTAGAGTGACCCAGAGTTCATTTAGTTTTTCAAGCTTTAGTTTGAAGCAGAAATCTTTAATAGATTCCAGTCTGAATACAGACCAAACACAAGGTTCGAGACTTGATCCGGTCCAAATTAAGCAGACTCAGTACGGACCAACGGATTTTTCCCGTCTGAAGACACCTTAACCCTAGAACATTTTCGCTATAAAATGTTACACCATCAATTTTGCTGGGTAATTTTAACCTGATATAATAGACCCAATAAAAGTATTTGTCATTAAAAATAGATCAAAATATAGTATGACAACACACGATAAATTAGAGTAGTTTTATGTGGTAACAAAATGGAAAATAAAAAAAGATCCTAAAAACATGCTCGAAAATTACTTAGAAATTGTGCATTTGAGAAGAAAAAAAATTCTAGAAAAATAAATAATGATTAACCCATTCCTGGGACATGTGAAACTTTAACCCAGGGACCTTTGACACTCAGAAAAATGCAACATATTGAAAATCATGTAAATACTTTTGCTTGGGTGCTGTAGGGTGAACAGAATTTTCATTAAAGGAAAAAAGCCCCATATGTCACAAAAACAGATGTGTTGTGTCTACACATCAGACTTCAGCACGCGGCGGTCGAAGAGTCAAGAGCATCACAGCTGTCAGGAGGAGACATGAGCATCAACCTGCTGTGAGTCTGCAGTCATTACTGCTGCAGAGCATCCTGCTGTCTCAGTAAAAACGAATCAAATCTGTTATATTTTACATGTCTTACTAATGGTCGCAAGAAAGATTGTTACTTTAAATTGGCTTCAACCAAATCCACCAACAATAACTCAATGGATACAAAAAATAAATGGAATATCTGACTACAAAACCACAACTAAAAATTGGTGTTTTTTTTTTTTTTTTTCAAAAGATGACTACTATGTTTGAATGTTTATTATGTCTTTGGACGACTGTCGTATATATGTGACTATCTGTTTATATATGGATGTGTAAGCATATGTGTATGGATATATGAAAATGTGTGTTTCCACACTTTAGAATAGGTACATTTTTACTCGAGCACATAAATCTGTGTGTGTGTTTTACGCATCTCTGCCTTTATTTTTATATCAGCTGGAATATGCACAATCTGTTTTTGTTTGCAACAGTTATATTAATTTCCTGTGTTTCTGCATTTTAAGGCAATACAGTTAAAAAATAATCTGTGATTGGCTGGAAATGGAAGTCTAAACTGTGATTTTAGTCAGTTTTTAAGCAGACGATTAAAAAAGTTGAACCTCTGGACAATACTTTCAAATCTCATGATCATGTTTTCAAAAGCTTTCTTTTAAAACGAACACATTTAAAAACAGAAAACACAATTTTCCTCTGAGTGGTTCTTTAATGACTTTATAGTAAAAAGGCATATTTTGTAAATTACAAAAGTATAAGCATATATTTAAATGCTTCTCTATAAACCAGTCAATTTGACTAAGTAATAGAAAAGTATTTGAAATGTGTTCAATAGGGAACACAATGTAATATTTGGTGGACTTCATACAAATCTATTCCTCAGAGGACAAATCCTTTTGCCTTTGTATGAAAATGAGAAAGAGCGCTCTTGTTTCAGAGGTTAGATCACTTCTGCTGCATAAAATCAACAATTACAGCTTAGTAAAGAGCAGCTTTGTGCTCTGACAGTAAGAGCGGAGCTGCAGCTCCGCTACAGGATAATTACTGGGAGCGTGCAGCGGCCTCACACATCTCAGCCTTATTTATCTGCAAAAAATAAACGTTCAGATTTTCTCCCGCAGCTGCCAGATGTCGTTAGGCGCAACTGAAATAAACTTGGAGGATTCACATTCAAACTTCTTTATTCTAGTCATTAACTGAGTGTCCTTGAGGGATCGTCATTGGAAGATTTATTCTGCAGTCATTCTTCCATCAGGGTAAGAGGGTGAAGGAAAAGTGTCTGGATTACCTCTCTGACCACAGAACCAAGCAGAAATTTTGAGCTGACGCAAACACTCTCAATGGATAAAAGTAGCCTCTTAGAGGGAAAATGTTATGACCGTTAATACTTCATGTGTTACTGTTATGTTTTCACGCAAAAGAGGTTCTGAGAATTTAGGAATTTCAAGGTGCATTCAGGAACTTTAAGGGGTCTCGTTTGGTTACTGCAGGATTTTACCTCTTTCCTTTTTGAAGGTAGTGTTCTTTAAATCAGAACTGGTAATGTTTATTGAGGTAGTTGTGAGCAGCTACATGAGCATCTCCAAAGTGGAGGCTTTAGTTCTCAACCAGTAAAATGTTGTTAGTGCTGGACGAATTGACCCAAAAGTATTGATACTATCGATCTCAAGATGGTATCGGATCGATACCATCCTGCAGATATTGATACTTCCATTCTTGTTTGAAAATTTCACCTGTTTTTATTGTTCTATTTAAAGGCTAAGAAGTTACAAATTGTTTATATCTCTACCAGTAGTTTGTTTTTATTCGTCAGACGTTTTGATTTATTTTTGTATCAGAGTTGCTTGTTTCTTTTGGTTTGTTGTTTGTTTTACATTCACACTTTATTTAATTTCAAGATATTAATTAGCTATTTTCCATTTAATTGAGAACATAGTCTTAACTATGTTTTTCTGTTGATGAAGTCATTTAAAAAAGGAAAACTTACATAAAAACATTTGCGCCACAACAATAAAAAACTATTGAGATTTTGAGGTTTATGTCAGATCCACCAGATTTACGAAAAATATTGATATTCGTATCGATATCTGCAATATTGACCAGTATCGGATCGGATCAATACCCAAATGCTCAGTATCACCCAGCCTTAAATGTGGTTTGGCTTCTCTTTGTTGGTGGAGAGCTCCTGCCTCTGGTGGAGGAGTGTAAGCATCTCCAGTGAGGGAAGGGTGGAGCCAGGATTGACAGGCGGGCAGATGCAGCGTCTGCAGTAATGCAGCTGCTGTATTGATGCTCTGTGGTGAGGAAGCTCATGATTTACTGGTCAATTAGTGATTCTACTCTTAAGCTTTCCTAAAGCACAGCTGTCAAACTCCAGGCCTCAAGGGTCCAAGTCCTACTAGCTTTCCAACTAATTTGCTATTGAAGCTCTTTATAATCAGCAGCAGATAAGACAGAACATTTTAAAAACCAGCCCTCGAGGCCTGGAGAGTGAGGATAAGATTCCACATCCAAGCGTCTGAAGTTACTCACCTGCACGAGTGACTTAGAGCTCACTTGGAGATAGTGTGAGAAACTGGTATTAAAGTTGCCGTTCTTCTACATTGAGAGAAGCCAGTTGAGGTGGCTCGCTCATTCTTTAGGATTCCTCCTGGATGTCTTCCTGGGAAGTATTCCTGTCATGTCTAACCAGGAGTGGCCCAGGAAAGGCCTACCTGGGTACATGACTAGAATGATTATTACTTGACACGAATAATGTGTAGTTTATCTTTCAGATCTTTTCTAAATAAGTTTTGTTTCCTCCTCGTCGTAAACCAGCTGATTCTGACAGCGGCTTCGCGTCCACATGTAATGCATTACTAGCGTAAAGTGTTGCAAATTGGTGCAAAGCTGCTTCTCTTCACTGCAGATTCAGCTGATTGCATGAAAACCTCACTACTGTAAAGTAGTGCTGCGCGATATGACGATATAATTGTGTGGGTGATAGAAAAGTGTATATGGTGTCATTACTATCATTTTTATTTATTTTTCTTATTGCTTAACTTTTGTGTAAAAATGTATTTTCCTACATGAAATTGTTGTGCACTTTCAAAAAATGTTTCTCATTTGTAACAATTCAGTTACATGTTACTTGAAAATCTAGTCAGAGAAAAGTAAGTAAAGACATTTTTATCAATTTTTTTTCAGATTAACTGAAAGTACACTTTATTTTAGTATATTGTGTAGTGCTGCCACGAACGATTATTTTAATAGTCACCTAAATCACCAATTATTTTTCCTGATTAGTCGACTAATCAGGTGGCTCACAACCTGGAAGCAAAACACACATCTTAACCATCATTTGCTTTAAACTTACTAAAAACTAAATATATAGCATTACCTGTGATAATGCTAGTGTGAATGCTGTAAGATGAATCTGGCCGCTAAAAACACTGAAATTGATAGCACAGAACACTGAAGCTAATAGCTGAAAACACTGAAGCTGATAGCCAGCTAATATATTAGTTAAATGCCAAATTAGCCTAAAAAACAGAAAAAAAGCCTAAGCTAGCCAAAACAGCTAACATGCTGCTGAAATATTTGCTACACTCCAAAATAGCTTAAAAAACAAACAAAATAAGTCTAAATTAGCCAAAATAGCTAGCATGCAGCTAAAATATTTGCTAAATTCCAAATTAGCCCAAAAACCTGAAAAAAACCTAAATTAGCCAAAATAGCTACGGTGCATCTGAAATATTAGCTAAACTCCAAAATAGCTTAGAAACCCTTAATAAATGCCAAAATGGTCCAAAAAACTCAATAAAACTGTCAATTTTACTAGACTCTAACTCCATATAGTATAAAGTAACAACCAATCGACTATTCAATTAGTCGTCGACTATTTTAATAGTGGATTAGTTGACCAATTGTGGCAGCCCTAATATGGTGATATATATATCGTTTTTGTGATATAAAATAATTTATATTGTGAAATACACTTTTTTCCATATCGCCCAGCACTACTGTAAAGCGTTGGATATCAGCCCAAGACCGCTTTTGTCTGCTTCAGAATCTGCTGTTGTTGTTCACCTTTCGCCTTATCCTTCAGGGGTCGCCACAGTGAAGAAGCTCTTCAGAAATTTTTACCCCCAAACCCCCTACCTGACATTACCCTGTATTTTATCTGGGCTGGGGACCGATCCAAGGAGATTGGGACCCTCATGAGGCTACATACTGTAGGCAGTAGCGTAAAGTGCCTAGCTCAAGGACTTATTCTAGATGAAGCTCATTGGACACTCTGGGAATCAAATCCTGATTTCCTGTTTGCCAACTCTCAACCTATAAACTGAGGTATCCAGTCGCATTGCTTTAGAATCTATTGGAATACGTTCATTAGCATAAATGGTTGAATAGTTATAGTAGTCCAAATAATGTTAACACTAAAGTAAAATCAATGTTTCAGTGTTAGACTGTAATTATATTAAGTCAATTCAATTTAGCCCCAGTTCATGCCTCAAAGTCCTAGACAAAAGGCAAAACACCAAAGGAGATTAATTAGTCGTTACAATCCTGTTTAATCCAAATCCAATTATGATTTTATTTTAACAACAGTCTCGATAGGTGAGCTGCAGAATACATCAAAGGGATTTTGAAGTAATCCCTGCTCTGAGCGACAGTGAAGGCGGGGGCATTAGGAAGAAACCTTTTGACAAACCAGATTCTGTGAATGAAATCCTCTGCTGTCACTAGTTGGATTCTGAGAGAAAAGAAAAAAAGTAAAAAGTTTGTAACTCCAACAGTGAAAGAGCAAGAAAAATATGGATACACTCAAAATCATATTTTCTATCTCGGGTAGGGTCTGCAACCTTTAACAGTAAAAGATCAAAATATAGTAGGAACTGCAAAGTCTTATTTTGATACTGCTGTGAATTAATTACAATTTTTTTTAGTAATAAATGTGAATTATGCGTTTATGTGTCATGAATAAAAACAGAAATATAAAAAGAAACCAGCATTTTATCAACATGTGAAATTATTGATTTGATTTCCTTTCAAAATAAAAGATGCCCTGTGTCAGACCAAATCAGCACAAGCTAATATATGCTTAAAACTAATAAAATATCAGACTTTTTACCAATTTTTTTCTTAGTATTTGAAATCGGTGTATTCTGGAGAAAGCAAAGAGCAAACATAGCTTGTCTTTGAGGTAAACCTCAGCTATGAATTTATTTATTTAACTAATATAAATTAAACAAACGCTGATTTAGTAACCCTTACTTGAAAAAAAACATTTTATTTTTCTTTATCCAGAGAGACACTTTGGAGAGGTAAAAGAGCCACAAATGACTCCGTAGCCGCAGGCTGCAGACCCCAGATCTACAGAATGGTAAAATATGGTCGCCTCAGAAATAAGAGAACTGAAACCAGATGAGAATCAAATCACTGAACCCTCTGTTATAGGAGAGGAGAAATAAGTTAGTCACCCCAGAGGCAAACATAAAACCATTGGACATCTGTAAAAGGATAAAAAAAAAAAAAAAACTCAAAACCATTGATAGTCAACGTCAAGCAAAATTAACATTGGGATGTGAGAAATAAAAAAATAAAAAATATAACTCAATGGAAAAAGAGATAATATTGAACTAAATACATTTTGGAGCTCTTCCTCAAACTAGAACAATGTAAAAGTGAAGATCGATCTTGGTGCTGAGGACGAGCATAAATTCATCAGAGCTGTGTCAGAATCAGACAATGAGGGGTTTGGCTTCAGTCCTTATTGAACTGATTTGATTCACTTTACAACTTTTCAGCATCGACTTTCTTGAGTTCAAGTGAACTCACGGTTCTTAATGAAGCATAATGGATGTCAGGAGGTGTGTGTGTGAAGTGAGTGCATTGGTCAATCTTGGATCTATGTGTCCAGCTGTAATGAGCGCACAGTCTTAAGTTGTATTCACACCGAATGCCATTCGAGCGTCAAATTTGCGTCCCATGTTCTCTTTAACTCGTGTCCAAAAATGTGTTCAAAAGCTTTGACAATGACTGTATAAATAATAACTGGACATAACAAGTGTTGTGGTCCCCCCTAGGAAATGCCTAACCTCCACCCCTCTGAAAATCAGGCCAGAGTTTTCACCGTCACTTCCTGATACATCTACCGCCATATAGCTAACGATTGCTAGCTGTCGACAGCGATTAGTTCGAGTCGGTCTGAGTCACGCTTTTAAAGAAACTGCTGACGCCAATCATGAGTGAGCTTGTTCCGGCTTGTTCCGGCTTGTTCCAAGTCCACACCCTCCCACTGAAAGCAGGTCAGGAGAATCTGTCAATCAAACGTTTGAGGCGGGGCCAGAGGGCACCACACACTTATACAGAAGTATCTGATTGGTCAATTTATAACTTGTCTTACTTACAATAATGAAAAAAATATCTTAGAAAAAATATTAGAAAGATGTTAAGAAGAATGAATCAGAGCAAGAATGGTAATTCTGACAAATAAAATGAATGAATGAAATAAATAACTGTCTATTTCTCAATGACTTTGGTCTTCTCACAACTAGCTGGTACTTCCTATCTGGAACTCAAAAAGGGAGGAGTTGGTCAGTCCAGTTATTACTTATACAGTCAACTGACACAAGAGTAAAACCATAAAAATGACCATGATGAAGATGTTGATGTCAGCGAGGAAGATGGCAAGATGCCTTGATGATTCCGTTTAAGGTGATGATGCATGGCTGTTCTGAAACATAAATTTGTCTTCTTCCTCTGTGGTTGATGAAGGGCTATATTAACCCCGTAAGTTCCTGTTGTGCCTTGTGATCCAAATACTTTGTAACAAAAAAAAAAAAAATTTTCGACAATACCAATTAATGTTGACAATTTTAATTGCTGATGAATCGATGTCCAGCCCTAGCATGAACATTGTTTCCAGCAGTGTGAGTATAGAACTCAGAGTAACGCCCTATCCGAATTCTTCCCTTGACCTCCATTTGAAAGGGTATTTGTAGTGCAAGTGCATCGTAAATTTTTTATTTTTTTTATTTTACCCTCCAAATGGAGGGATATTATCTGTTCTCCTATCGTTCTCCACCTTGACAGAGTTTGTTAGCATGAATTAGCAATTTTTACTATAATTAGACACTCACTGTATCCACAAACTGTGGCTTCGGCGCAAAACAATCTCCAAATTTTATAAAAGAGAACGGTGCATCACGCTGAGCAAACGCACCACGCTTTGGGACAAATTAAGTCTGTGTTGTAAACACTCTGACACAATGTCACAAAGAGAAGGCCAAAAGGAAATCTGTATCTTTTAAACATGTGTGCATCAGACCTCCAGGATAACGACTGAGGTGTGTGTTGATGGCGGCAGATAACCCAAAACATACAACACAGATTTGATGAGTTTTGTTCTCTGTTACAATCTAACAAACAGCAGTGAGTTACCATTATTTGGGGGCAGCAGCTGTGGCATCTCCCTCCAAGAGATTTGAATCACCCTTTCAGAGAAAATCTGCTTTTGAGTTAAAAGGCTCAAAGTGGCCAAACTGTTCTCTTAATTTCAGCAACATTTACAGGAGCCCAGATGTCTAATGAATCTGTGCACACGCCTCAAAAAGCTGAAAACAATCGCAGGAGCTAAACGTTGCTGGTGAGACTGCAACGGGTGGGTCATGTTTTTGACTCTTCATGCTGAAATCCCCTCTCTCCGCCTACCCAGCTTCCACAGAGTAGACTTTCTTTCAGGTTTATGTGAAAACATCCATCTAGGTTGGTTTTTGTTCCATTTGTGCACGCAGGGATCAAGGCTGTGCGGCGTTTGTGAGGAGCAGCATGGAGGGCTTTTACTCAGCAGGCGTGCAGCTTTGACATTACAAGGGAGAAAAGGAAAAGCCCTACCAAGGCTGCACTGATGGAGGGGGCACAGCCTTGAGCTTGACAATGGCGCACACAGACCTGAAGGGAAAACTTCATAACACAGTCAAAAAATGTTTTGAATGTTAATGCAGATTTCTGCACTCACTCTGACACACACGTGGGATTTTAAACTGAGTACTAGCACCCCAAAAAAGCTTCCATGACAGTAACATAGAGAAAGCTACAGAGTTATAGGTGAAAGATTCAGGTGGTTTCTCAAAAATTCTGCTGCTTGTTGAGAGAGTGTTTTGGAGAACTTCTCTTACTGCCCCATGTCCAACCTCTTCTTTAGAAGTTCAGCCCTTTTCCTTAGGACACCTGCCTCCTGATATTTGCCAATTTCAACTTCTCTATGTGAAAGATCTCTCTTTTTCTTTTGTGTTATTGCACTCATGTTTTAACTTTTTGCAAGTTTTCTTATGTGCTGCAAATTCTTGTATTTTTCCCCTCACATTTTTAATATTTTTTTAACTCTTTCACGAAGGACCGGAATTACATACGTGAAAGATGCTCAAAATTTACATAGTGGCAGGGTCTCGGGCCATGGTTCTTGACCAGAAAAGGGGGTTTACCCTCTCTGGGTAGATGAAGGACTCATGCCCCAGGTGCAGACATTTTATCATCTTGGGGTCTTGTGAGGTGGAGTGAGGGAAAGATGTAACATGGGATCGACAGGCTGACGGAGGAGCTGAGCTGAACTATGTTCTCACCCCCCACTGTGGTCATGAGCTCTGGGCCATGACCAAAAGGACAAGATCATGAAAATAAAAAGGAGTTTCTTCCATGGAAACCATCTCCAAGATCTCCAGCTTAATTTTAACACTGCTGCTTGTTCTTGTTGACTAATAGACATTCATCTCACACAACTGTTTCAGAATGGGCATTCTCTAGTCATTTTATGTTGTGTTTCAGTATCTTTGCGAACAAAAGCAAGTATCTTCTACTCAGTGTTTTTCCAAAGAAACAAATCTTTTCCAGCAATTTGTTTGTATTGTGTGCTGAATAGATTACTCTGAACACAAAGATGACAACAATTGCTCTTTTCAGGACTCTATGAGCACCGTGATAATCATAAAAATGCTGGCTTTTTTTTGCTTTAGTATTGATTGCTTCTTATTCCAAAGAAAACCAGCTCAAAGATAAGTTTTATCACTTTAATCAAGGTTGTAAAAAACTGAGGCCAACAAGAACTCTTCTGTTACAATGACATCATCAACTATTGTCCCTCTTTGCTTTCTCTACACAGAAATTTCGCTTAATTTCAGAATTTTAAGATGAACTTTCATGTGCTCTATGTGTGAAGGTGTAAAGGTGTAAAGTCAATCATCATACTCTTCTTTTACAATAAATTTGACACTCACATTGATGAAAAGTGCCTGAACCTTCAGAATAAAGCTGATGAAGGGTGTGTGAACCATATTAGTTTGTTTCCTGTGGGGGAAAAAAATGCTGCACTGACTCACCGTAATTAGTCTTTTGTTGTTCTATAAAGGGTAAAAATTCAATGAGATACAACTGCAGTAGTTTCTCCACAGGACCTTGACTAGCATTGTTTTTTTTGTTTTTCAAAAAGTGTGCGGATGAATGAGAAATATACTTCAGCATTGTGGTTTGCAGCTCCACTATTTTTTCACTATTGAGTATTTCTTTCTTGTTTTTATTTGTACGAGGTTTTTATTGCCGCACATGAGATAGTTGAGCAGTACATGCACCCAGTATGGATCTTTGGGTTATTCGATCCCCTGAAGGGGAGTGCAATGGTGACTTGCAGTTCTCTTGAGGCTCGTATGGCCACCTAAATGGACATCATTAAAAATGCAATGTTGGATTGTAGTGTGTGTGTTAAGTGTATCATGAAGTGTTAGTAAGATTAATGTAAGTTGCTATGACGTACAGGTGGTGCTAGTGTATGGCGCCCTTACGCCACACTCTAGTCATTAGTGAGGTGTGAGTACTAACACTAAATGCATGGCGTGTGCAGGTAATATGTAAGTGCCAGTAGGATGCTCACATAAACTACACTCTAATTTTCTTAAATCCTAGTTTCCAGCAGTCAGGCTGGATGCAAGAAACCCGCACTCATCATTTGAACAGCGCTTACAAGTGTTCGCTATGACCTATCATTGCAGCTGGCCTCTAAAAATATAAAAAGGAGTCCGTAAGATTTTTGCTCTATGAGCTCACCAAGTGTTCGGTCGTGAGGTTTTCCAAGGGCCCCACCTGCACTCCTTGTAAAGGTTTGCCCATTTTATTTACCCCCAGGCAGAACATGTCCACCTGTAAGGGCAGTTGCGACTAAGGCCATGGACTTGCTTGGCCACTGTTGTGGGGTTTTTCACTAATACCTTAAAGCTCAGTGGTGACTGAGAAAAAAAAAATCCTAACCCGCTGTATCATTTTCAGGGTCACTGGAGACTGTCCCTGCTAGCATTGGGTGATGGATGGGTAGCCAGCCTGTCGCGTGGCACACAATCACTGCTACACAAACTTTAGAGTAACCAAGTCACCTATGGAGCAGGTTTTGTCTGGCGTAGTGGGCTTGATTGCTCCAGCTCCATGGGGTCTGAGACAAGCTGGTGACCAGTCCAGGGTGTATCCCGCCTTCACCCAACAGTGGCTGTCTCCGGCAATCCCAGCGTGTTAAGAAAACGGAGGGAAGTTCAGGATGAAAACCCTCGCCTCGAGCAGCCATATTGGATTTGTTTTCTACCTGCTGATCAAATCACTGAAAAGTCACAAGACCAGAGCTGAGTCCCTGATTGGTTGATGCCCTTGCCAAATTTTGTCAAACTTCAGATTTTTTAAGTCTTGACGTGCCGCATCTGCTGCCAAAATCATCCTGTGACGCTGACAGTCAACACATTCTCATTCCCAAGTTGTAGCATACTGATGCATGGTTAAGGACCCCTCTGTGTCACTTTTGGACATTTTGGGTGTCCTCAACTTGCCTTTTTCAGCGTGCTGGTTGTTCCAATTAAATCAGCGGCCCAGTCGTTTTGTTGGATGCGGTATCGGACGTGGACTGGTAACCTAACGTAGCCTGGTCCATGTCTGGTACCACATCCGGAACCGGTACCAATCCCCGTCTGGTACCGATCTGTGTTTAGTACTAGGTCAAGGTTAGGGTTAGGATACCGGTGTGGTCCACGTCCTGGTACCGGTTTGCGGGCCGAAGGTCGGGGAGCCTTGATTTAATTGGAACAGCCGCCACGTCAAAAAACGACAAGTTGAAGACACCCAAAATGTACATTTTTTACACGTAGGGTCTTTCACCAATGTGTCAAGATGTGACGACTTGGGAATGAGAATGTGTTGTCAAATCACTCTGCTGCTAGACTTGCGTAAATGGTGTTTGGTGGGAATGTAGCTTAAGACTTCAGGTTAGGTGAACACTGCTGTTTTCTATGATACTCAGTGTATTTGCTTCAATACATTTTTTATGATCTAAATAGTATGAAAAGTACTTTAAAAACAATTTATTTTTATTATTGTTTGCTGTTGTAATTTTACTCCCACAAGTGCTCATGGGTACTTTACAAAGGGATCCGTACATATATGTCTTTTGTTTGTATTGTGTTATTTTTTCTAGAAAAAAATTTTGGCAAACAAATATATGAATAAATGAATTTGGACTTTCTTGAATTTTCTCATTGACATTTAGTTTTGATGATAAAACAAATCCACCACCTCTTTCTTTAGTTCAAAGTGGAAACAGCGACTTAATTTTTACTACCATTTATAATTACTACAACCCCCGCCCCCATCCCCCAAGAACATAAATAACCCTTTTTTGAAGTTTCTTGGTTTTGTGCAGCATCTTGACACAACTTTGGAAGAATTAATGTGAGTGAAAAGTAGCCAACTATTAGGTGTCATGGAGATGAAACTCCATGAAGATGAACTTGTTGTGGAGGAGATGGAAACATGGCACCAGGACATTCTCGCGCTCTCAACTGAAAACACGGGGGACTTTTGTCGTTTCTGTGACGGGTCGCCTCGATCCTCCAAGATTGTTGAATGTGCGTTTCCATGGTGACAGGTCCTGCTTGCGACAGATCTTTGCGCTGATGAAGAGCAGATGGAGAGCTGCGTGAGTCAGCAGCATCGTGCAGGTATTAGCAGGTGTCAGAAGTCGCTCTGAGTAATCCTGGTTACACGTAAGGTGGAACTGAAACAAGCCTAACCTTTCAGCTGCTCAGATCTCTGCTGCGGCGAGAAGCAACACGAGAGCAGAAGCTGCAAATGTCACCGCTGATGCATCCTCTGAGATAACTGCTGCACATAAAGAAGCAGCACCCCGAGGTGCAAAGAGTTTGTCATCAAGGACTGAATGAGCTCCTCCTGTTTGCCTGCTGTTGGGATCTTCACAGGGGTCTTTCAGGCTTAGAGGTTTTTCTTTAACCATCTGGATTAGGAAGGAAAACATGGCACTGATGGAGTACGAGCAGTTTTTGTTTCATTTTTTGTTTGTTTACTTATTTTTATAAAGAGATTTTAAAGTTTTTCTTTTTCTAATTCACATGAAATCTGGAAAATCATTTCAAAGTACTTGCAAAAGCTGTAATAATAATAATAATAATAAAACAAAATTAATATTGAGAGTTTTGTTAATAACAAATTATTGTAACAATAGTATTTACATTAATGCATTTAATTCAAAAATTTTAGAAAATTGCAAAAAATAAAAAATAAAATAACAACAAATCAGAAAGTGAAAAAATGTGACAATAAAATTGAGGGAACTTGAAACGCTTCAGAAAATGCTGCTTTGCACATATATATATGTGTGTGTGCCAACAGTTGGGAAGGGATTTGACGTGTATGCACCAATCACTGTATATTGACTAGACAGTGCAACCCCTCCCCCTCATGTTCCAAAATGGAAGTACCTGCAGGCTCCAAGAAGCTAAAATCCCATAAACTTCACCCATTACATTTTCCAGAATAACCATTCTTGCTCTGATACATTTTTCCTCTCGCTAATTTTTGTAAAGATATTTTTCTTAATTGCAAGTTATTCAAGCTAAAAACTGACCAATCAGATGTCTCAGTAAAAGTGGCCCCACCTCGAACGTTTGATTGACAGATTCTCCCGAGCCTGCTTTAAGTGGGAGGGGTGTGGACTTCCAATCAGTCGTCTCATCTGGCTCCAAATTATGATATTCGTAATGTGGAATAATCATTGATGGATTTGGCCTTGTTTTGTGAGAGGTTGACATCACACCCTGCTTCATTCAGTGATAATAAATGTCTATGGTCTGTACATCAGATAGAAGTGAGATCTAGAGCTCATTCTGCCAATGAGGACTGATGCCACAATGTGATGGATGGTGAACTAACACCAGAGAAAGAGGGCGGAAGTGATGATTTGGAGGAGATCAGGCTGTGAGTAACATTGAAGGCACACAGAAGAATATTTATAAAATGAATAGGAAGTTTGGATGGTCAGTGGCATTTTCTCAGGATATAATGTGATCAGAAATAGGAGTTTTGGGTAATGGTGGCGTATGCAGACCTCTGAGCCTAATTTCTGGGGAAGACCAAAGAGGAGGGACATAGGGCCTACTCACACCACATGAGATATGTCAAAGTCCATGTGAATACAAGGTATGGGTTGGTGGCTGCAATTGCTCTGGAGCTGCCCTTTATTACCAGAGATATCGCTAAGGACACCAAACCAACATACACTCTGGCAACTCCTCGACCGTTCATGCGATCGACGTGAATCAGCTGACTCTTATGTGGAGAAAAGTGACTCTCCAGATCGGCTTTGCACCGATATGCAACACATTACTAATATAGTGTTGCGTAGCTGTGCAAAGACACCTTTCTCCGCGACAGCATCAGCTGATTGATGTCGATTGTGTAAGCACATCACTACTGCCTTTCAGAGTAAAGCCACTTTTCATTGTCTTAGAAAGTGCTGGAATTAATCAATTGTATCAAGGGTTGAAGAGTTACAATAGTTGAAAGAATGTCAACAACTGAAACTAAAGCTCTGGGGTTAAAGGGTAAAGAGACGCTCCATGGTACCTGGACTTGGTAATGGGATAGTGGTGCTGTAAGGGCAAGCCAAGTTGGGTAACAGAAGGAGTAAGCATCGCCTCCTGCTGTTTCAGTGTACCTGTTAGCCCTGCCTGGGCTTCCACTGTAAAAATAGTTTATGATTGGAGCCAAAGACAGCGAGCAATCAACCTCCTGTAGTGCTGTAGGCCAACAGCCCAACTGGTGTGCTATGAATAGACCAATCAGTAAAGGAGGTGATGAGACAGAGGATAAGAATAGAGGCAGAATGGGGGTGTACCAGAGGGGTGGAGGGAATAGTTATAATAGTTTGTTTAGGGAACTATGCTGACCAAGTGATCTTAGTGACGTGAGGCCGGAGAGATTGCATAATGTCATAAATGGCAGCTAGACTTAATCTGTTGAAGGAGGGAGGCAGATGAGAGGTTATTGTTGAGAACATTTCCACTTTGTAGACTGTGGATTTGGTACCAAGAAATAGAAGTTCAGTTTTATTTCCATTTAATTTGAGGTAATTTGAAGTGATCACGGATTGAACTGTGGGGCTCTTTTCTTGATTTTCCTTTCTTTACTTCCATTCTATTGGTTAGTTTGAAATTAAAATAGGAAGAGAAAAAAAGACCATCTGAATTTCAAAAAGAGAAGGATTTTTAGTTTGAAATTCTTGCAGAAGGTGGAGCAGTTTCAGAACAAAGTGGTAAGAGAGGGATCTATCCTTATCTTCTAAAGGGTCTTATCCTTTTAATCAAAGAAACGATACTTTACACATTTTATGAAAGCTTCGTAATGCAGGAGAAAAGTACTATAGAAATAGAAAGTGCCTAAATATTATATGCCTTACAGTTTCAAAGTTTTAAACAAAGCTACTTTTTATGATTTCAGTCTTAGCTTTAAATAATATTACTTCATTTAAAAAAATGTACATCCAAAACACTTGAAAGAAAAAATCCTGACAGAACCTTAGAAATAAGGAAAAGTAAGATGATCTGAGATTATTGGAAATATAAAAGCTCACAATCATCAGCAAAACAGTGAAAATGGATATGGAACTTAGGGAAAAAGTTGTTGCCAAATGAAATAGATGATGAAAAGTAAGGGCCCCAGGACAGAGTGTTGGGGCACACCTGATGTGATAGGGTATGACCTTAACCTGAAGGTTTGAAGCTGGATAGAAATCAATAGACGTAGTGGGTGGTACCAACGGAGGAAAGGCGATATAGGCGGACAGAAGCAGTCAGAAGCCAAACTCAGATCGTGAAGGATGAGTAGAAGAAAGTCAGAATCTGCTGCAACAGGAATGTCACTGGTTGATTTTATAGAGGCAGTTTCTTTGCTGTAGCCCGGACTGTTCACGAAGGTTTATTTCCATTATGTTAGAATTGATTTTTTTTTTATTTTGAAAGGAAAAGCTGGGGTGGAAATCAGATTGAGGTTACTAAAGTCGGAGGAATCTCAACCTGATTTTTTAAATATTCTTTTAGCTGCTGTTTAAAAGAGAGACGCAACAAGGCCTTCATCGAGAGGAGGACAGAATTGACCAAAAACTGTGAATGTAGAAAGCTTTGATTTTTATTCAAGGTTTCTGAAAATTTGAAAGATTTGGAACTGGGAGAAATTCTTTGAAAACAGAAGTTTAGGGGGCAAAGGAGGTGTGGAAACAGCATAGTGAAGAGACTGTTGGCTGTATTACACACAAAGTATAGAACATAAGTGTTGCCTTTGGTGGAAACTATGGAACTAAAGATAAGTAGTTAAAAGGTCAGGTGGGATTTATATGCTTCTTTATGAAAAATGAGAGTGCTTTTCCTCCTGGCATTGAAGTTTACGACTTTTAGGTTCCATGCAGCAGAGTATGAAAGTAAACCGAGGAACGGAGTGGAAAAACGAGACAGAAATATCAGCAATGCATGAGGAGAATCCATAAATATTAATGTCCTTAATATTTTTGAAAGAAGATGAAACGAAGAAGTTTCATTACTTTGAGGCAGTGTGACATTAAAAAAAGAGCAGAGGAAATGATCCAATATTATGGTGATCTTCAGCTGTGCATTTAACTGTTGCATAACAACAGAGTAAAATTCAGTTTTGATTTAACTCTTAATTCCTGTTGAGTAAATTAAAACATCCCTCTGTACACAGCTTGATTGGAGAAGTAAGACTACAATTTGAAACTTGATGTCAAGCGACAAAAAAATATTTTTTTAATTGTAAGTGTTCTTTCAAATAAATTGAGGGAATTCCAAAACATGCAACACATTTTCCCCCTAGACACTAGATTATTTCATTCCAGATATGTGCTGTAATAAAAAAAAATTTGATAAAAAAAAAAAGTTATTGAGAAAATTGACAGTAAAATGAAAATGTTAATAAATGGCTAATAAACCGGAATGTGAGTCAGTCTAATTACGATGCAGGGTTTTTTTTCATTGTGTAAGTGCAGTAAATGGAGTTCAGCACTCCTAACTGCATAAAATATGAAAACACTGACGATAAAACACTGAGGGAAGTACTTCTGAAGCTAGTGGCTCTTTGCACAATGAAAAACAAGAGCAAGAGCGGAACCTGCCAGTTGATGTAAAGGCAACTCAGTTCAGAGTTTCCTTGGTCACTGAATCCATTCTTGTAGAAGTAGTGACAGTTTTACTTTTAGATTGTCAGCTCTACTCGATTGGTAAAACTAAAACTCTCAGGGTCATTAGGACTCAGGGTGCAGGTTGGATCCTTGGGGGTACAATTGATACTAGGGCATTAACCTACAGTTGGAAGTCTTTTTCTTTCACTGCTCTATTCTGATTACGGAAAGACTTGGTGTCGCAATTATTAATTTCACCTCGATGATTTCCAAACAGTTGGCGCTTCTGTGTTTCGAAAGGACATTACCCATATGACACTACCAAGTCATAGTCCCTGATTTGCTAAAGTTCAACTGGTTTAATTTTCTATAAACATTTAATGGGGTTTTGTACATAGCCTGAAAACAAACGTAAAAACTTAGTGAACGCAAGAGTTTTGAACAAAGAACCCTAAAACTCACATATACATAGACATTTCTTTTCTGAAACATGCACAAGAACCCAGTGTGAATGTAGCTTAAGAGTTTTCCCTGAACAGCTGATATTTGTTGATGTTTTGCTGAAGTGGCTGAGTATTTGTCCTCTTCATTCATTCTTAGCTCCAGAGGCCAAGTGTAGACGTGTCACACTCGCTGTTTGCAAACATTTTAAAAAGGTCCCGCATCTAGAATCGGGTCCTTCATGTCATGTTGCTTTTTTTCATAAATTATGAACAAAGTTCTTACAAACTCCAAAGCAATCGTTGGTAATAAATTCTGTTTTATTACTGGTCCTTCCACATGTCCTCTTGTAGCAATAGAGACAGTTCAGCTTCAACCAAGGGTTACGCTCCTCCTACACACTCTGTTAGCTGGCCAGCACTCTTATTAACGCAGAACACAAGGTCAGTACACTGTCACATTTGGTGAGGCGATGTGTCTGAGGATCTCTATAATCAGCACTTAAATACAAACACAGGGCTTGAACCTTGTCACTTCAGTGATTGGATTCTTGGCATCGTCTGACTCCTTCGGCCAGCTCAGTCACTATAAGACGGCTGGCTGGACGATCTGTGATCGCTTCCTCCAGGCTCTGACAATGGTAGCTAAATCTTTCAACCCAGCTCTCACTCCTTGACCAATCAGGGACTTTGACTTGGTAG
>NC_050524.1:29370638-29372661 GCF_002922805.2 Oryzias melastigma | reverse complement strand
TCACATTAGTGCCAACTGGAATAAAGCTGTGAAAAAAAAGCCTACAGGAAGATTTGCCTTTCGCACCATGCATCTTCCAACTGTTAATGCATTTGCTATAGTATCATGTTGCATCTATAAAACTGTAAATATGTTTAACATGTCTATAGTAGGACATGCCATAGATCTCCACCTGTATGTGCTACGAGATGCGTGGGGGTGTGAAGGTGTTGGTTCCAGTGAGCATCTCCGGTATTTAGGCTGGAGGTCTCAGCATCGCTCTGAATGCTTGAAGATCTGAGATGGTCCTTTGAGACTCCCTGGATCCTCCCGCTGTTGTTTAGTCACATGCTGACACAGTGAGAAGGTGACGGCATAATTACAGCCACATGGTACCGAGTGGGAGGAATGCCTCCAAAGTTTCCTCCCTATCCAAAGTGTGCATTCGGCTCCCTGATTCCTTCACTGCACACCACAGTGGAGTGAAAAGAGCTGCTGGAAGTCACACTGAGCGGCACTCTGGTACAAACCGATCCCCTGCTTCAGTGCTGGAAACATCTCTGCGCCTCCCATCTGTCAGGGGGCTGAGGCAAGCCAACAAGCAGAGAAAAGCTTTCCCAGAAAAAGCAGAAAAGGGAATGCAACATGGCGCCTAAAATGAATAAATAGCAGATTTTCTTAAAAAGCCGGCACTCTCAATCAACTCTGTGATTCATTCACTTGTAAAAGCCAAACGCATGTCTCTTAATTTACTAATAAAAGAATGCAAATCAGGTTATGGCCCGCTGACGCTTCTGGAAAGAGCTGGCAAATGGCTTCTTAATCACTCAAGTTTGAAGAGGACGAATAACCCCCCACCCTCACACACTCACCCCCCAGCTCTGAGTGCTCCTTGAAATTTGAAGATCTAATGATTCTGTGTAGATTTATGGTCAATTTAGATCTCAATAATGGCTCAAGCACAGAACTCTTGTTTGCATGGGTATTTATGTTCTTATTTATTAGGTTAAGTTATAGATGACAACACACAACTCACAAAATTATCGACGATTTTGAACCAGTCACCTGTTTACTAGAAGGTACAGTAGAAGAACACTCGATCCGACTCACAACAGTTTTTATGTGCACAAAGGGGGGGTTCTAATGACTGGCTGATGCTGCACAGTGGGGGAGTGTTCTCTAATTTCCCAGCGACCAGCAGCTGTCTGTAAACATCCTGTCGGTTGATGTTGACAGGTGTGTCTCCTCGCAAATGAGGAGCACCCAGGTGAATCGGAAGGCTGCACAAAAACACGGTTCCATCACAGCGGGCCACCACCTAAGGCTCACATCGAAGCCAAAAAGGTATGAAACAGAACAGAAAAGCTGCAATGCACACTGGGAACGCAACAGATGTGATAGTGAATATCCAAAATATTGAAAGTTATTTAAAGTTTAAGTTGATTTATTCTGGAATAACAGTCATTTCTATTTTTTTCATATTATTTTTAAAAAGTTACATTTTAACAATTTTGTTTTTTATGTATTCAATAAATGTTTGTCATGTTTGGCCTGCAACCTACTGTGTGTTTTGGATTTTGGCCCCTTATGATGCGATTGAGTTTGACACCCCTGCTGTAGGACATCCATAGGTTGCACACACAAACTATTCTCTTGTTGTCGAGTTTCCTAGTTTTTAAAAGCCAGGCTGCGGGAGAAATTGCACAAAGGGCGCACAAAGAGCATGCTGGAACAGCACTAAAGGGTCCTTTATAGTGCTCAGGTTTTGGGGGGACTGAAAAATATAGGTGTATCTCACCTACTGTACTCTGACTTGCCCTTATGTCTTGTTCAGTTGTTTGCTATAACCAGTCCTCCACAGCATGTCTGTAGAACAAAATGGATCTGTCTGTTTCTATAATTTTGTGTTTGCTCAATTATCACCTGCAGACAGCCTGTATCCACCTGTGAGGACAGTTGTGTCTAAGGCAGTGTTGGGCATCTCACTTCAAAAAAGTAATTAGTTATAGTTACTAGTTACTTCTCCCAAAAAGTAATTGAGTTA